>NW_027279743.1:0-240000 GCF_046629955.1 Centroberyx affinis
TGAAGCTCCTCATGGATCCAGAAGGGAAATCACTCGCATATTCATTCATTCATTCATTCATTCATTCATTCACTCACTCACTCACCCTCGGTTCGCCTGTCTGCCCCTACTGGTCGTTGGGAGGCATGGCAGCGTCTGCAGGCGACACACTGAACCAGGATCAGTCTCTCGCCGCCTCCTCTCTACACTGCTGAACTGTGCAGCCTGTTTTACATCTGTGACGTGTGTGTGTGTGTGTGTGTGTGTGTGTGTGTGTGTGTGTGTGTGTGTGTGTGTGTGTGTGTGTGTGTGTGATGAGGCATCTGAAAGCCGAGGTGGAACAGGAAGTCACTGAACCTGGCAGAAGTGAGGCTGGTCGTAAAGGTTCCATATTATTCAGTTTTCATGATTTAGTTTTCAGATCTCCTCTGTCTCAGGATCAGAATAATGTTCTTCAGATAAATGTAGTTTAGTTAAACCTGCAATAAGGGATTTCAGACCTTGTGTGCTATGTGGGGATTTCCTTGAGACATAATGATATAAACCAATATCCACACAGCAGCAGCTGTGTTGCTGTTTTCTCCTCTTTTCTAAAGCTTGTTGTCAAATTTCGCTCCTGAACGAAGCTCCTCCCGCTACATTCAGCAGCTTTACATTTTTTTTAAAACTAGCTTGTCTCCCTCCTCGCTGTTTAAAAGCAGCGCTCTCCCCCTCCCATTCCTGAAAAACATTCTCGTAATGGCGGAATCGATGAAGCGACCGAGTAAACCTGTTAAACTAGTAAACTTGTTAAGCTAGTAAACTTGTTAAGCTAGTGAATTTGTTAAGCTATTGAATTTGTTAAACTAGTAAACTTGTTAAACTAATAAACTTGTTGAGCTAGTGAATTTGTTAAACTACTAAACTTGTTAAACTAATAAACTTGTTAAGCTAGTGAATTTGTTAAACTAGTAAACTTGTTAAACTGATAAACTTGTTAAGATACTGACTTTGTTAAACTAGTAAACTTGTTAAACTGATGAACTTGTTAAACTAGTGAACTTGTTAAGCTAGTAAACTTGTTAAACTAGTGAACTTGCTAGTGAACTTGTTAAGCTTGTGGACTTATTAAGCTAGTAAACTTGTTAAACTAGTAAACTTGTTAAGCTAGTGAACTTGCTGCCTGCCTCTTCACTTGTCATAGTGGGACATGTGACCTTCAGCAGGAGAAAGATCATCTCTCATCTGTCAAAGTGAGACTGGTAACTGGTGACACTACGGTTAGCTTAGCTGTTAGCCTTTATGCACGCTGCTTTGCTAGGTTTGTCCTTAGGGGGCCTCCGTAGTGCAGTGGCTTTGCTGTGTGTTATTTACAAATGTGTTGCAGTGTCGCCCTCTAGTGGTCAGAAAATTCCGCTTATTGCAGCTTTAAAAGTTGAATGAGTGAAACTGAATGAATGTGAATACTGGACCCTGATTGGCCGACAGCAGCGGCTCCTCTGATTCAAATGAGGTGAAACCTGCTGAGTGGAGGCTTTCAGGTCATTCTTTAGTGAGGGAGCCAATCAGGACCGAGTCCAGCTGTGATGCGTTTCCTGGAGTTAGACTGAAACGGAAGGAGGTATTTCTGAAAATGAAATAAAATTAAATTTAACCACTCAAACAAAGTCACATTTTAACAAATATCCATCTTTAATCATATATGTAGCCTAAATGAAGGAAAATTTGAGTCCGTTATTTAAATCTGTAGCCGCCCTCCCTTCTTCCCATAATTGTATGTATTACTATTATGATAATCGTTATTATAAAAAGAATGAAACATTTTTTTTAAGAAATGCATAAGGACAGAAACATCAGAGGAGCAGGAGGTGTGGAGCTCCTGATCCGCCTCAGCTCTCTCTGGATGGAGCAGTCGCGGTGCCTCCTGTCTGCAAGGTGTGGTGCGGCGTCGAAACAAGCGCTCCTCCAACAGCAGGGGGGGTGGGGGTCTGGGGGTGGAGAGATGGGAGGGGAGGGGGGGGGCATCTTCACGCTAAAAATAGCAGGGATTGGGGTTAACAGAGGGAGGAGGAAGAGGAGGAGGAGGATTGACGTCATGCTGGTAAAACGAGGCTGTTATCTCTGCTCTCCTCTCTCCTTTCTTTCTCTTCTGTCTTCTTCTTCTTTTACTCCCACGTTCTCTTCTGTCTTTCTTTCTTTCTTTTCCGCTCTCTCCCCGTCTTTATTTGTCGTTCTGTTTCCGTTCTCTTTCTTTCTCTCTCTTTTCTTTATTTTCTTGTATACCTCTTTCTTGCTCTCATCCTCCTGGTCTCTCTCTCTCTCTCTCTCTTCAGCCGATACTTTGATCTCCCCCATTTTTCTCTCGTCTCTCTCCTTTCTTTCCAATCTTTCCTTCCCTTGTCTTTCTCTCTCTTTCCTACCGATCCTTCTTCCCTCTCCATTTCTCTCTCTTTTTGCTCTCTCTCTACCTCTCTCTCTCTTTCTTTCTTTCTCTCTCTGCCTCTCTCTACCTCTGCCCCCATGTCTCTCCCATCCTTCCCTCCCTCCCTTTTTGTCTAACCCTTCCTCTCTCCTCTCCCTCTCTCCCTCTCCTTCGATAGAGAGAACAGCAGGAGAGAGGGATAAAGAGCAGTTGACATGGAGGGAGAGAGGCTATGGACTGGCTATGGCTATGTCTGGACGAAGATGGAGAGAATATGAGAGAGGGAAAGAGAGAGAGGGAGAGATTTGACGAGTTTGAGGGCAAGAGACATAAAGAAATAGACACAGGAGAGAGAGAAAGAGAGATGGAAGAGAGCTGGGAGGAGTTTGTTTTTCCTGACTTGTGGCGCAGTGGTTAGCTAGCGAGCCAATCAGCAGTCACTTTAGTAAAAGAGCAGCGATGTGATTGGATGATGGATGATGTAAAATTAACCATTAAACTACTGAACTTTGGCACCAAATGTTTTAACAAATTTCAGGAGGCTGTTGTACCAACGGGATTCGCTGGGTACTCGGTGTGTGAGTGTGTGTGTGTGTGTGTGTGTGTGTGTGTGTGTGTGTGTGTGTGTGTGTGTGAGTGTGTGTGTGTGTGTGAGTGTGCGTGCGTGCGTGCGTGCCTCCACTATAAGCATTGATCGATCACTTTTGTGAGCGTCCGGTCTGTAACCTGCAGGCAGCAGCTGACTGTGTGGGAGTCTGTCACTCAGCGAGGAACCGAGACCCACAGAGAAAGGTCCAGCGGCCGCGGGTTCCACAGGCAGGAACACACGGTGGATGAGGTCGATGCGGGGGGGGGGGGGGGGGGGTCAGAGGTCACGGCTCGACGCTGAGGTCACGAACGCAGTCTGGAGGTTTCGGTCTGATGTGGCGATGAGAGAGGAGTCTGAGAGCCGGAGGAGGTGGAAGAGCAGAGAGTGGAGATGAAGCCACGACTGTCTGAAGTGCTGCTGTGGGGAGAGGAAAGAAACTGAGCTGAAGGGAGGAGAGTAAGAAGAGAGTGAAGTTAGGCTGCGCTCACACACACCGTTTTTTGATGTGGAAAAAGCGCCGCCTGGAGCGCTTTTTGTGAGGAGAAATAAAAAGCGGATCACGGCAACGTCACCTGATGTTAGCTGAGCAGCTGCTAGCTCACTAACCAGCTGGTTAGTGAGCTAGCAGACAAAACAGTGTTGGGGAACAAGCAAAGGCTTACCAGATATTTCCAATACATGTCCAGTATAATCCATACTGCCTTTATGATCGCTGTTGCGGTAATGGAAATTCACTTATTACAACGTCCAATTTCTCCACCGGCAATTTCACTTTCTCCATATTTGTTGTTGCTATGGGAAACGGCCAGCGTCTCTATCTTTGTGATTGGTCGGCTGGGAAAAGGCGGTTCACGTCACCCGGCGCTTTTCTGAAAAGTTTAACATTTCTCAACTTTTGAAAGCGCTCCGCTCTGACGAAAAAAACACCGGTGTGTCTGCCGCGCTTTTCCCTTTGCTTCTAATGAGGAAAGGCAGCTGGCAGTTGGGGGAAAAAACGCTTTGTGTGAACGCAGCCTTAGTGCATAAAGTGAATAAAGTACAGTGAGGCAAGTGAATGAAGTGAAAAGGTTTTCTTCAGGCACTCTTGCTCAGAGGAGAATAAAGTTACACTGCAAAAAATGCCCATCTTAACGAGTCATTTAGTCTCATATTCAGCCTTCAAATCTAATTTTTCTTAAGACAAGAGAAACATTCTGCAGTGAGGAGAGATAACTCCACTTGTTTCCAATGCAGCTTCAGTTGGAGTTTTCTAGAAATAAGTGTCAGCCTGTTGAAACCAGTCAGAATAAGGCAGATCACTGCACTGCTGTCAGGAAAATGACTCTTGATTCTACTAAATTCTTGAAACAAGTTGATTTGTATTGGAAACAAGTGAAATTATCAAACCTCACTGGCAGATTGTTTCACTTATTTTAAGAAAATTACAGTTTCAGGACTCAGTAATAGACAAAATGACTTAAGATGGATTTTTTTTTTTTTTTTTAAGAATATTTATTGATTTCCAGAGGGTCAGATAATTAAGGATGAACAAGCATGATAAAAATATGCACCCTCTTTCCCAACTTACCCTCAAGACCGAACACATTCTCCACACATACAAGAGAACCAAAAAATAGTCAAACAATCAAAAATGAAATAAATTAGAATAAAAAAGAATAAATAAATAAATAATAGAAAACAGAGATAAAACACCAAGACAGAAGATGTATACAGTTAGGTATAACAAGGGTAATCAGGCATAATGAAGGGAATTTTTTTGCAGTGTAAAAAGTCTTTATTTGAAATTAGCACACACAGTATCTAGGACACGAAAGCGCCTGTTGAAAGAATCGGGAGAGAAATTGGTTTCAGAGGAAGAGAGCGAGCTGAGAAGAAAAACACGGTGAGCGGGGGTCGGAGGTCACGGCTCGACGCTGAGGTCGTGAACGAGAGTCTGGAGGTTTCTGGTCTCACGCGGCGATGAAAACGCTTCTGAAAGCTGCTGGAGGTCGAAGAGCAGAGAGTGGAGATGAAATACCGCTGCCGGTCTGAGAAGTCTTTCAAAGTCTGAGCAAAGAAGGGAATAATCTCCAAAAGGTCTCGGGATAAAGAAGGGAAACGTGTAGAATAATAATGTTGTTCGGTCCTGATGCAAAAGAGTACGCATTCTGTGTTATTGTTATTAATAATAACAGGGTTTCAGTGGAGAGTTTTAGTGTCATTCTAGTGTCATTTAGTGTCATTTAGTCTCAGTGGATGTAAATGCTGTTTCAGAGGCTTTTCCACCCTGACAAGAATGCAGTTCTGGGGGAAAACTTGTAATGTTTTTAATATTTCTGGCATGAAAATTATCAAATTTAAAGATATTGTATATTGGTAAAAAATCTCGGCAGCTTCAGTTCACCCCCACCCCCTCACCCCCCCCATCTCCTCCCACTAGTAAATCCTCTCCTCTCTCCTGTATCTTCCTCCTCCTCGACTCTTCACTCTAATCTGCTCTTATCTTGAAGTGGAAAAATGCCTTCTACCTTTCTCCTCTGCTCTTATTTCAGATTTCTTTTCCCCAGCTCTTCTTCTCTCTGACATCATCATCATTTCAGGGGAACTTGCGCTGTGGCTTGGGCACTTACACTGCTTTCTATTGGTTGCTCACATGACTTGGACTCAAGTCAGACTCAAGTCACAATCTAAACTTGACGGGTTCTGGTGACTTGAGACTTGACTCTGACTTGTACTCTGATGACTTGAAAAGGTTTCTAAAGTCTTGACTTGAGATCTTGTGTTTGTGTAAATGACTCAGATTGAAAGTGATGAGATTTGTTCCAGCAGACGACTGAATTTAAATTCTGTTTTCTGAATTTGTATGGAATGATTGAATTTATTGAAGTTGAAACTGATTATAGAAATCAAACTCATGATGCTCTTACCAAGTTTTTATCCTATTAAAACCATATTGCATTGAAAAGTCCTAGATATTTAGTTTTCTTTAAGATATTTAATTGATACTGGACTCTTGATTTGTTCTGACTTGACTTGCTGTTCTACATTTAGACTTGAGACTTGACATTAATGACATGGACTTGACTTGAGACTTGACTTGGTAATCTACATTTAGACTTGGGACGTGACTTGAGACTTGACTTGGTGATCTACATTTAGACTTGGGACTTGACTTGAGACTTGTGCCTCGAGCAAAGTTGACATGGTCACACCTCTGGTAAATAAACTGTGAGTTCTGTTCGGACTCTTTCTTTGTTCCTTTGTTCGTCATCAGGAATAAGAGATCATGTGTGACTGACTGGTTGTTTTTGGTGATACTCAGCACCTACATGTTAGGACGAGGTGTGTGTAAGTGTGTGTAAGTGTGTGTAAGTGTGTGTAAGTGTGTGTCCGGGTGAGGCATGATCACCAGCAGCAGGAATAAACAGCAGATGTAACTTATGGATTTATTTATGGATATAGCTGCAGCGGGTCGGCTCCTCCGCCTCCGAGAGAGAGATGAGTAATCTTCCTCTTCCTCCATCTGCCGGTTCAGACTCATCTGCATATCTTCCTCCCTCCCACTCTGTTTGCAGCCTGTTTGACCCTCTGCCTCGCCGCCATCCGCCCAGTTCACAGTTGAAATATAATTGCGGGGGATTCGTTTTCCCTTCAGGCTCCCGAGATACATGATGGGATTTTACAGGTTTCCTTTGCACGCACAAACCCCAGTTCTTAAAGGAGATTACATTGTTTTCATGCATTTTTATGCCTTGCGTTATATAATTATTATACTTTATATTTGTGTTTATCTCGATGCCCATTGGCAGCTATGGATATTCTAATTTGCCCTTATTGCGATAATACCCAAGACTATATACTATAGTATACTATACTATTAAATTATATCGTATCGTATCATATCGCATTGCATCGTATCTTATCTTACCTTATCGTATCGTATCTTATCGTATCTTATAGTATCGTATCTTATCTTACCTTATCGTATCTTATCGTATCTTATAGTATTGTATCTTATCGTATCTTGTAGTATTGTATCTTATCGTATCTTATAGTATCGTGTCTTACCTTATCGTATCTTATCGTATCGTATAGTATCGTATCTTATCTCACCTTATCGTATCTTACCGTCTTATAGTATCGTATCTTATCGTATCTTAAAGTATCTTATCTTACCGTATTTTATCATATCTTATCGTATCTTATAGTATCGTATCTTATCATATCTTAAAGTATCTTATCGTATCTTATCGTATCTTATAGTATCTTATCGTATCTTATCTTATTGTATCTTATCGTATCTTATCATGTGTTATCGTATCGTATCTTATTGCATCATATTGTATTGCATCGTATTGCATCGTATCTTATTGTATCTTATCGTATCATATCTTATCGTATCATATCTTATCGTATCATATCTTATCGTATCTTACTGTGTCGTATCGTATCTTATCGTGTCGTATCCATATCATAATATAAGTACAACAGTGATGCGGCTTGTCTGTACAGTACAAATACAGAATGTCCCCGGGGTTTTTCTGCCTGTGATACATGCATATGAAACAGAAACAGGAGACAAAGCTTGCTAACTCTCTGATGCCACAAGAGTCAGTATTGCAGCCAGTAAAGCCTGACTAACTGAATTATCAGCACAGTTGGAACATCCTTGATTAGTCTCTTGTATAACATACCATATATCACCCATATTGTTGCTACTCCATGTCAGAATCACTTAGTAATTAACATTATAGTGATAATTTGATTAAATGATGGATACACTGTAAACAGTTTGTCACTTTGCATTGTAGTGCACAACTGAGAGCAAATGTACTCAACCTACAGAATCAGAATCAGTTTATTCCTATTGACATAATGACACATTACATACTGAGACACACTGTAAAAAACATGTTTGATGGTATATCTGGTTGGAGTTCTTCCTTACGTCTACTGTTAACTACATGGAGTAACTCCTAAAAATAAGAATAAAAGTTTTCCAGGAACTAAAAGTACCAGAGTACATTTTAGAAATACAAGGTTTTCACCAGACAGCGACACTCTTCTAAACTCGGCTCAGCTAAATTCAAACTTATCTTCCTGTTGTTTGTGTTTTGGTCCTGACCGGTTTGTTTCTCTTCCCTCCAGTCACCTGGACAACCATCGCCTCTGGGATCCCAACGAGTTCGCTGTGTCCTGCTTCAGGATCATCATGTACTCCATCCAGGTACAGGAACTGTTCGAAATCCACCGGTTCATCTACAGTCAATTTTCTCATGGTTGATTATTCCAACACTGTCTCATTAAAATTTTGTGAAATGAGCGCAAACTCTGAAATGCAGATTCTGTGTTGTGGACATGAATAATGTGAAGATTATGTTCTTCCACCATGAAGAAGATTAAGATAAGATAGGATAAACTTTATTGTCCCTCAAGGGGAAATTTGTGCTGGACTCACTGGAGCGAAAGCAAACAGGATTATGTAACAGTGTGATGTTGTAGGTTCAGGTTTTGGTTGAACGGGAACTTTCCCTAAAAATGGAAGTAGAAAACATCATGATTTACATGATTTAGTTTTCAAACCTCCTCTGTCTCAGGATCAGAATAATGTTCTTCATGATGTTTTGCAGATGAATGTAGTTTAATTCAAAGGGTTTTATTGAATGAATGTGAAGACTGAGTCGTCACAGTACAGGACTCTGATTGGCCGACAGCGGCGGCTCCACTAATTCTAATGAGGTAAACCTGCTGAGTGGAGGCTTTCCAGTTCAAATGCTGCCAACTGGGCTCTGATTGGACGGATTTCAGTCATTCTTTAGTGAGGGAGCCAATCAGGACCGAGTCCAGCTGTGATGCATTTGCTGGAGTTAGACTGAAACTGACTGGAGAAGTGGATGGAGTTTTGAAAATTTTGAAAAAAAAAAGACTTTAAATTGAACCTCTCAAACAAAATCAAATTTTAACGTTGTCTTCATTAAATATCTTTGATCATATATGTATACAAACAAAGTGAATTGCTATAATATATGACCTTTAAAATTATTTAAGTGGTGTATCTCGTTATTAAAAAAATCTGAATGGCTATTTTACTAAATTTGACGTTGGTCCCTGTGAATAAATACTTAAATATTTGTTTTTTTATGAAACTTGCAGCAGATTGGACCTCATATAAAACAAATCACCTAATTTCTGTTAGCAACCTTAAAGACAAGACTGATGGAACTTTCTGCTCTGGATAATGTCAGGCCGTGTGTGTGTGTGTGTGTGTGTGAGGAGAGAGGATGTGACTCATATCTCTTTGAAGTCCAGGCCCCTGGGATGTTATTCTCTCACTTTGCAGCAACACACACACACACACACACACACACACACACACACACACACACACACACACACATAGTACTACGTATGTTCACCCACCAACTGCTGGTGCGCTTACTACTGGTTTCAATCACAGACCTCCCTCTCTCTCTCTCTCTCTCTCTCTCTCTCTCTGTCTCTCTCTCTCTCTCTCTCTCTCTCTCTCTCTCTCTGTCTCTCTCTCTCTCTCTCTCTCTCTCTCCTGCTCTCTCTCCTTGTGTCCTTGAATGTCTCTTTATCTTTCTTTCTGTCTCTTTCTTCCTATCTCCCTCTCTTCAGCTTTCCATCTATCTATTCAGTACATACTTTCTGTCACTCATTCACACACCTCTATCTCTTTCACACACACACACACACACACACATATACATACACACACAGCCTCCTAGTCAGAGTCAAACCCCAAGAGATGTACCTGTTCCCTCCATCTCTCTCTCTCTCTCTCTCTCTCTCTCTCCCACTGAGCAATTTGACGTTGATTAGACGTTTAAAACATGTCTAAATGGCCATAGCCATCTAGGCTAAATTAAGTTTAAATGGGGTTGAAAAGTGAAAGTTTATTAGATGTCTATACATAGACAATATTATCCTGGACTATATGAGAGCTACACATAGACGCAATGTTGAAATTACTTCTTGTGCTCAGATAATTATCTTGTAGGCTAGTCTACAGGACTTCTCTGGTGCATATTTTTGGTATTTACAGATGTTTATTCATTGTAATAATGTATTTACTGCTTGGTCTAAAATAGGTCTATACATAGCCGTAATGATCCTGGGCTATATGAGAGCTAAAGCATAGACGAGACGTTGAAATCATGTCTTTTGCTCAGTGGCCTCTCTCTCTCTCTCTCTCTCTCTCCTCTGCCTGTTCTTTTAATTGGTCGCTCGTCCAGGAGTTCCCAGGTGACCCTGAGGTGCTGCCAGAGATAAGACACAATCGATGGCGCTCGGGTCCAGGTGTGTGTGTGTGTGTGTGTGTGCCTGGTGACATTTGTGAGGGTCTGGTCTTCTTTCTGTCCCTGTGTGTGTGTGGAGGTGGGTTGTTTTTGTTTGTGTGTGTGTGTCTGCATCTTTCTGTGTTTGTCACTTTTTTTTCTGTGTGTGTGTTTGTGTATTTGTGTGTGTGTATGTTTATACCTGTGTGTGTTTACATGTGTGTGTCTGTGTGTTCCTGTGTCTTTTTGTGTATGTGTGTGTGTGCATCTTTTTGTTTGCGTGCAGAGTATGTGTTTGTCCATGTGTCTACCTGTGTGTGTGTGTGTGTGTGTGTGTGTGTGTGTGTGTTAGTGTGTTTGAGGAGTCGGTAGAGTTTTGTTTCAGCCTGGTTTCTCTGATCTGTCTGGGGGGTTTGTGCAACAGTGACGAAAAACAAACGCACCCCGGGTGACGGAGAGTCACGTCAGGACGGGCGGTGCTCCAGAACTTCCCAGATTTAACCGATTTAAAGGAAAAATCCACCTGAAAACTCTGTTAACCAACAGCTATTAGTGATGCACTCTGCATCTCTGGCTCCATTCAGTAGTTTGTTGTGTTTTTCTTCTTGGTGGATAACTGGCCAATCGTAGACGAGGTGATGTCATATATCACATACTCTCTCTCCCTCTCTCTCTCTCTCTCTCTCTCTCTCTCTCTCTCTCTCTCTCTCTCTCTCTCTCTCTCTCTCTCTCTCCTCCAGGCCCAGCATTCCCACCATGTCATCCAGCAGGTCCTGGGCCACTTGGACACCCACAACAAGAACACTCCGCGGGTCCGAGCCGGCATCGTCCAGGTGCTTCTGGAGACGGTGGCCATCGCCGCCAAAGGCTCCGTGGGTGAGTTCCCCAGTCAGCTCTTCTTCTTCTTCTTCTTCTGCTCTGACTCAGTTTACCCCCTTGGTTCTGGCGCACAGCTTGACAACAGCTTGACAGCGGTGTTAGTCCCGCCCCTGGCGCTGATTGGCTAATCGTTAGTCCCCCCCCCCGGCGCTCATTGGACCGATCATTTTTCAACCGAGAAACCGCTGTTTCATGTCACGATGCCAGACCAGAATCTGGCATCGTGGGCGGAGTCAAAGGTCTGGACCCAGGCAACGGCGAGGCAGAAGAACAGGAGGCTTTGCTCATAACCAAGAAACAGACTCTACAGTATAAATCCAATCAGAAACTGAGCTGGAAAACCTCCAGTCATCCCAACACTCCACCAGGCTTTCTCTGTTTTATCTTTGTTTCTGTCGGACCGACGTCTCTAATTCTGTCATTAACGGGATGTAACAGATATAACAGTTTTCCTAGTGATTGACAGGTCGCCGATTATGGACCAATAGCAGGCGGAGCTGCGGCTCTGTGGACGACCCTCGGGCTCCAATCCATGTCAACATGGCAGCGACGTAACACAATCTTTTGGCTTCAAAACGGCCCTTCAGAAACCTATTGGTGATGTCACACTCACTATGTCCATCTTTTTTTACAGTCTCTGTGTTTGCTGCTATTTTTTCCAAAACAAACGCCTCTGATTGGCTGAACGGACACTGACGAACCTGTCCGTCTGTTGTCTCTGACAACAGACGGCTGTCAGTGGAAATGAATTGAAATGAACAGAGACGGACAGACAGACGGATCAGTGTGGCCGCCGCCTTAGTCCAAAGATCTTCTAATCTTTGATGGGAGCAGACTCAGAGTTTGTTCTCTCCAACACAAACATCCTCTGGTGTCTGTGTTAGGAGGTCAGGGTGGACCCGTGTCCCATAACCAGAAGGTCCCACGTTTGACCCCCATGACCCTAAACCCTTAGGAATTACCTCTGATTTACCTTCCGCTTACCTCATTCTCTTAAGCTGATTGGGTAAGTTCTGATGGGAAAAGGAAGGAATTTGCTGCTGATGTGTTTTGATCTCATCGTCTTCTGTCCAGGCTGAATGTCTGGTTTCATTCTGCTCATTTTCACATACATTCTGGTATGTGATAATTGCTCACTAATTAATTAAGCATGAAATCTATTTGAGGCACCATGTTTGACACCATGTTCTTTGACATGAGAAGAGAAGAATAGCAATAAAAAATTTAAAAAAATCACCTACTGCAAAAGATCAATTCGAAGAAGAAACATTTTAATTTAGTTTAGTTTAATGTTGAATTCCACTAGGCTGAGATAATTTCACTTGCTTCCAATGCAAATCAAGTATTTTCTTGAATGAAGCGTTGTTATCTTGACCCAGGTGGTGTTATTCCAGGTGTCACTTGATTCAAGAGAAAATGTAGACAAGTGTAGATCATACTGAAATGTCTCTGTGTTTGTATTTAACCCTTTGAATCTCTGTTTCACCGCTTTCACCGCCTACTTTTATCGGACAAAAAAACAAAACGCCTTCTCGGTAGGAATGATCCAAGAGTCCAAAAGATCCGATGCGCACACCTTCGAAAATGAAAACAGTCCCAACCTCTGGCTAGGTATGTTGGTGTGGTGAGAGGCAGCGGCCCGGTCAGACTGAAACCTCATCCCACTGGGGACAAAGACCAGTTTCACCAGACTCTGACCGCCTGGCATTAACAAGCATCCTGGGCAAAAACACTTTAAATCTCTGTGTGACTCTGGTAGTGTCTTAGGTCGTGTCTCTTCCTCCATGATAAAACCCCAAATCAGTGATTCTGTGATCTGTTGCTCTGGTAGAGGAGACTGGAGAATTGTGTTTTTTTTTCTCTCTCCATTCACTGCCATTGTCTGGAGGAACAGTCTGAAAATCACTTCTAGCACAAAAAGGAACGCCGACAAAGCAGATTCTGACAACTGACCTTATTCACACGGCAGCCATTTTGAACACTCTGGCTGGGAAACTCCAGTCAACTCTGTTCTGCTGTTGTGAACCAAGATGCATCATACAAACATTTATCAGTTCACAGATTCCCCGCTGAAAAACACATTAGAAACAACTGGATCTGAAGAATCCAGAGGGATACAGGTTCACATTTTAATATATTTGGCCAATTATCGCTAGCTGCTAGTCTAGCCTAGCTAGCTAGCTAGTAGCTAACAAACTAGTAAGCTAACTAACTTCCCTGCTAAATTGAAACAGTCATTGTTGTTTCTGGGATTGCTGCTAACTTGATAACTGTTAGGTCTATCTGAAGTCACTCATGTGTTGAAGTAACACTAGTTATATATATATGACAATCTTCAAGCTAGAGCTTCCCACCCCGAGTGTTCAAAATGGCCGCCGTGTGAATAATGTCAATAATCTGCTTTGTTGACGTTCCAGACGCACTTTAATGCCAGGTGGAGAAGAGCCTTTATTGATATCTGTAGATCTCACTCTCATTAAAAAATACTGATACACCACAGAGAGTTGATTGCAATGTGCCACTGTGGTTGAATCTGTCCTTGTAAAAATAAACCACACATATATTCATTCAGCCTATCTTCAGTTTTTGGTCTGAATTCATGGGCGAAGTTTTTGATTTCATGTTGTGATTCTGTAGTTGAGCAAAGTTTGTGCTTGTGTTGGTGCTGTGGAGCAGGAAGTGACGTGACTCTGCACCCCCCACTGCAAAAAACCTCCATCCTAACCGGTCATCTGGTCTCATATTCAGCCTTCAGATCTTATTTTTCTTAAACCAAGAGAAACATTCTGCAGTGAGGAGAGATAACTCCACTTGTTTCCAATGCAGCTTCACTTGTTTCAGGAATTTTCTAGAAATGAGTGTCAGTCTGCTGAAACCAGTCAGAATAAGGCAGATCACTGCACTGCTGTCAAGAAAATGACACTTGATTCTACTAAATTCTTCAAACAAGTTGATTTGCATTAGGGTTGGGGCGATAGGACGAATATAAAAGCAACGTCAATTCCTAAATCATATTTGAGAACTAGACCAAAAGCTCCCTGATCATTTAATAGCATCATATGTTATCCCCACCTGTTTGTTCATTTGGAGGCTGTGAGCGGAGGGAGGCTCCTTCATCTGACGCCATCCGACTCTTTTTCAAATCGTGTCGGACAGCTGTTCAGCCTGTCTGGACTCGTTTACAAAGATGGCAAATTACTTCATTTAGGTCCTTCGGCTTGCCAGTTTGGTCTGGTTTAAAACCAAAATAATCCCAAATAGGGGATTTTGTATTCTTTTTGGCAACGAGCTCTTCCATGATTGTTCGCTGAAGATGGCGTGTGGGGCGCAGGGGGCTGCCCCGCCCCCTGCGCCCCACACACACACCTGCACGAATATATATCTATATATATATATAGATGGGCTGACGGTGGCCGGTTGGAAAATTTTAACATATCGCCCAACCCTAATTTGCATTGGAAACAAGTGAAATTATCAAACCTCATTGGCAAATTTTAGGACTTATTAAGATGGAGATTTTTTGCAGTACACCCTTTAAATATTACAGTGAAATTAGACCCTGTTTTAGAAAAACAATCACTGGCACAAAATGGATGTAGAGTAAGGCTGATATTGACACAAAATTCTAATTGTGTTTATTTTACAGAATATTTAACAGAATTTTCATCGCAAGTTTTTCTTGTCATACATTTTTTAGAACTTTAAAATTGTTCAAAGAAAAGTGATATTAAAAAAAAAAAAAAACTAGAAAAAAAACAAAAAAAACTCTGAAGACTGCAGCCTCTGAGATTTGGAAATTGCAGAAGTTCTTCGATGTTTTATTTTCTCGATTGTTCAGCTCTAATCTAGAGTGTTTTGGAAAGGACCGTTCTCAGCATCGCTACCATCACTACCATTTTTTTGTTTGTTTAAATGAGCGGAGGCTTCGATGTCCCACAGGCAGAGAGAGAGACAGACTTTATAATCTGAGGTGTCGCTTTCTGTGACAGAGAGAATTAAGACGACTGGACCGGAGGAGACGAGCTAACAGAGGGGCGGGGCTTCTGTAGTTTGGATTGGTCTCTAAAGAATCCTCTTAACTCTAAACTTAAACCTCCAGAGATTCATTCAGTCTAACCACCATTTAAAAATGTGACAATCATGTAAAATCCTTTTGTCACCATTATTTCTCCACACTCATTCATACCAGTTGGGGGTTAAAGGACATTTCCAGTGTGATTGCAGTTTTTGCTAATTTCCTGCATTCCTTACTGTTTTACATCACTTTTTTTCCAGCTTTTATCATGTTAGGAGATATTTGCTATTTTTCTCTCGTCTTAGTTGTTTTTCAGAGTAAATATTTTTAAATAAATGCCATATAAATATTACGACTTAACTCCCAATAAAGAAGAGGGCAGCAGTTTAAAGCCATGATTGTGTAAAATGTAGCTTTATTTTCCTATACTATAGCTGGCGGAAGAATATTGCTTTGGTTTGTCTGTTGGCTTGACTGGGTTGTGATTGACAGGAGGCGGGGCCTAACGTAACCACAGAGAACGTTAGCTATTGGTTGAAACTTGTATTTTGGAGAGAAACATGGAAATCAGAGAAGCAGAAAACGGAAGTAAGACGCCCCCTGGTGTCTCGGCTTGACTCTTGCGGTGTTCCTGAATGCGACGCGTTAATATGAAACGATGAACAGAACTTATTTCAAAATGTAAAAGTTTCCAACCTGATATTATTACCGTTCTGATGCAACTTTTCAAAATGTGATTCACAGTGATGGATTACTTTTAGCGACCGAATTAGAAGTCTCCAGTTATTTTCTGTGCTGTTTGGAATTGAATGGGAGTGGAATGAGCCTGAGAAGTTTTGAAAAATGTATTTAAAAATATATTTAATCGTAGTGCATGTGTGTAAAAACTGTCAGAATTACCATGAAAGGGATGGAAAATGTAAAAAAAAAAATGAGCAAAAAACATGAATCACGCTGGAATTGTCCTTTAAGTTCCTTACTCACTTCGATGGTAGTACTCACTTCGATGGTAGTAGTTGAGGGAGGAGAGAGAGTTTCTCATTCACTTTCCCCTCTCAGTTTTTCACACTTAGTCCAGGAATTTGAACCGGCAACTTTTCACCCACAAGCCTGTTTCTAACACCTCAAGACGGAGAATGACTTTCACTCTATGCACTTCATCTAATCTGTGTGTTCCTGCCTGCATGTGTGTATGTCTGTCTGTGTGCTTGCATTTGTATGTGTCTTCTTGTGATGTGTGTGTGTGTGTGTGTGTGTGTCAATGTGTGGCTCCAGGTCCCACAGTGCTGGAGGTGTTCAACACCCTCCTGAAACACCTGAGGCTGAGCGTGGACTTCGAGTTGGGCGAAAGCTCCAGGCGAAACTCCGCCTCCAGCGTTTCGTCCGGCCGCGCCAAGGAGAGCGAGGAGCGCATCGTCCAGAACGCCATCATCCAGACCATCGGTAGGAGGAGCAGGAAGCAGCGGGGGCTGATGGGAAATGTAGTCTTAATGTGGAGAAACACTAGAACTAATAATACTACCGGTGTGAGATAGAGGCCGATCGTCTTGATCATGGTCTCATCTGTTTACAGCAATTATACCAAGGAATCACAATTAAATTCACAATGATATATGATATATTGATTGATTGAATATGATATATTGATATTTAAAATACTTCACATATTACCTTTAACCTGTATTTAACCAGATAACCCCACTGAGGATCACATATTTCTTTTTGAATGGAGACTGGGCCAAGAAAGCAATGCATGACACACATAAAAGTCATAGCTTGCATGCAATATACACACCAGTCAATAGTCTGGACCCACCTGACTGAATGTTCTGTATGAATTTCTTTCCAAAGCCTTTGCCTTTCCATCAAGGCAAAGAATCTAAAATATAAGATAGTTTTGATTTGTTAAACACTTTTTTGGCTGCTGCATAATTCCATTTGTCTCATTTGATAGTTTTGATGTCTTTACTGTTATTCTAAAATGTGAAAAATAGTAAAAATCAAGAAAAATGCATGTGTCCAAACTTTTGACCGGTGAACATAAGCCAAAATAGTACCAAAATCACATCATAAATCCAAAATAACATTAAGAATTTGTAAGTTTCTTTTTTGTCATATAGTGACTCTTTCACCTTCAACATGAAAGTGAGACTCTTCTCTGATCTCTCCTCCTCCTCCTCCTCCTGCTGCCAGGCTTCTTTGGAGGAAACCTGCCAGACTACCAGCGAGCCGAGGTCATGATGTTCATCATGGGCAAGGTGCCGGTGTACGGGACGCCCTGCCACACCCTGGACACCGTCAAGATCGGGTGAGTCACACATTCGTGAGCCGAGGACCTCAGGGTGCCCCCCCCCACCCCACCCCACCCCACCCCACTGCTGCAGCCAATCAGCTTGCTCCCTAAAGCCTGTTCCTCTGAAGATAGGGACAGACTGGATTGGCTCTAAACATCTAAAAATTTGTCTTTCACGTTTTACTACCCCATTTACACATTCACACACACAGAGCATACTGAGGTTTTTTGTTTGTGTCGTAACATGGACTTATTGTGTAACGTCCAGCCAACTCACAGTGAATAATAATTTACTTTCACTTTACAGTCCATCTGTAATTTTCATATATGTGTCCAGTTCAGTTTCCTTCTTCTCCATAAGGGATGTGCAGAGTTTTCCCCTCCTCTACCAGCACAGCCAGTCAGCTGAAGCAAAATCATCTCTAAACAGCTGAATTTATGTGTCACTGTAACGTAGTGATGAACAATTAATCGAAATTTTATCGAAATCGCAATATGGCCTACTGCAATTTTCAAATCGCAGGAGGCACAATATTTGTTAAAGGTGAAATGTGTCAAAATAGCATTTTAAAGTAAATATTGTGGTGCTGCAGAGATGTCCTGGCCTACACATCATATTCTACAGACTTAAGAAAACATCTTTGTTTGGTACAGATCCCCGCAAAAATCACACCCTAATCATTTTAATACGTTTTTCAATGAAAATGAGAATAATGATGTAAAAATGATCATTCCCTCTAATATCGCAAATATTGCAATTGCAGTAAATAATCGCAATTAGATATTTTTTTCAAAATCGTTCAGCCCTACTGTAACGTGGACTCACTGTCTTAAAGGAATAGTTCACCCAAAAATGAAAACTGTGTCATTATCTCCTCCCCCTGATGCCAGTTGAAACTCAGGTGAAGTTTGTTTAGTCCATATTACACACAGGAAGGTGCAGCCTTCTCCGAAACAACTGAAGTCAGTAGGGACCGGTTCTTTAAAGTTACAAAACAAACAAAAAAATCACCATAAAATTATTCCATTATTCCAGCTCTGCAGCATAAACCGAGTCTTCTGAAGCCAAACGATCACACAGAGAGTAGAAAGACCAATATTTACACCATTATTTAGCGTTAACACACACTCACACATGCAGCACACACACTTATGTATATGCAATACAGAATAAAAATGACACATGTACGCATACACGCACAGTTAACACACACACACACACACACACACATACCCAACACACACACACACACACACACTGCAGCTCCAAAGTGAATTGTGTCTTAAGCCGTCCAACACGGTGTCCTCTCTCCACCCTGATCGCCCCGCAGGCAGTTCAGCTCCCGGGTCACTAAAGGACCGAGGGGCTTTCTTACCAAAAAAAAAAAAACCAAGCTAATCCCGTCGGCCTCAAGAGTGCAAACACAGATAATCCCAAATCAAACGAACGCTCCACTCCTCCTCTTCCTCATCCTCCTCCTCCTCCTCTTCCTCATACCACCCCACAGCCTCTCTCCCTCTCTCTCCTCTCTCCTCTTTGGTTAATTGCCGGAGGAGAGGAATTTGTCGGCGGCTGGCTGATATCGCAGCACTTTCACGGCATTTTAAAGCTCTCAGCTGCTGCTCAGAGGGCCCCCACTCCCCCACCCCCCCACCCCCGCACCGCCCGGTCACATCAGGGTCACACCCAGACATGGAGCCGATACTGGACTATACTGGGTATCAGATATCATCCAGTCAGTGTCGTCCACCTCTGATATGATGGAGGTTCCTCCTGACCACAGATACACAAACACAGTCTGTAAAACATGCTGTGAAATTTGATTTTCTTTACACTTTTTATGTATGTTTTTTTTGTTTTTTTTGACCAATTTTTTTTTTATTTTTTTTTATTTTCCACAAGGTTTGCAAGTAACCTCTGTCAATAACATAACATATAGGTATACCAGGGCATTGATAGACAGGTAAATAAATAAAACAGGAAATAAAAAAGCAAATAAAATATATACAGTACTGTGCAAAAGTTTTAGGCGTATGTCAAAGATATCCATAAAGCGAAGATGCTTGCAAAACTAATGAAATGAATATCAAAAATTTACAATAAACAGCAGTCTACTGACACACTAATGCAGAAAACAAATAAACATCTAAGACTTCTAAGAAATTTATATAAAAACTCTAGGGTGCCTAAGACTTTTGCACAGTACTGTACTTTTTTTCCCCGTAATAAATTCATAACTTAACGTTTTAGTCGAAATAAAGCCATGCCATTATAACTAAGACAGTACAAGATACAGAAAAGTAACAGAAAAATTACCGTTCTGTCTGTTCAAGTTCCGCGATTTAACTGCTGCCATGTGTGGTACAGTGACCAGACGTCCCGGTTTGTCCGGGATTGTCCCGGTTTCAAGATGGGTGTCCCGAGTCCCGACAAATATCTGTAAAACACTAAAATGTCCCTGTTTTCAACATTCACTACCAAATTGTCCCGGTTTTCACCACAATTAAAATAATATTAATAATAGTATTATACTTGTTTTCAGCGCTTACACAGACGTTTATCATGTTCTTTCCCGCTCATTATTACCTAACCCAATCAAAAAACATAAACAATGCACCACACGTCTGAATTCAACACTGATTTGTCTGTATGTGTGTCAATCAATCAATGTGTCGTTGTCAAGGCTGTTGCTAGCCTCTGATGCTTGTGACTCTGTCTGACAGAATCTGTCATGCCGAAGAGAAAGTCGGTGTTATTATACAGTTTTCAAATAAACTATGTTCTGGTGGATTTTTGGAGACAGAAGATCATTTTTGGTTTGCTGAGGCTCTGTCCATGGTGTTGAAAGGTGCAGTCACTCGGTGTGCCAAGCGCTGAAATAATTGTCCCCCATCCTGATGAAAACGCCTATGGTGCGTGCATAAAAGCATGCATGTGAGCGTGCATGAACGTGAGGTACACTTTGGGGGTTTGAAAATGTGGTCACCCTAATGCAGTGGTTCTCAACGTGGGGTCCGGGGACCGCCAGGGGTCCTTGAGAGGGTTCCAGGGGGTCCCCAGCAAATTGATAAATTCGTAAACGTCACCATTTCATTTAGAAGTTTGCACAATTAGAGAATGTAGAAGAATGACTGTTTTGATCATAGTTTCACTGTTATCTCTCTACCTACAATACAGATATCTGGGCAAAATCATATCTAACAATAAAAATATTTTCAGATTTGTGATCCGAGAAACAAAATCTCATCAAATGGGGGTCTGTGGCCGTAATGCATACTAAATTTGGGGTCCGTGATATGAAAAAGGTTGAGAATCACTGCTCTAATGTATGCAGGAATATTGAAGAACTGAAGAATGCTGTTCCAAAATCACACATCCGGCATTTGGGGAAAAAGAGACACCTACTGTACTGACAAAATGATTGATGGCACATTTCCTCCTCCTCCTCCGCCTCCTCCTCCTCCTCCTCCTCCTCTGTTGTCTAACTGGGCTGTTGTGTTTTCTCCTCAGGCACCAGGGCACCAAGCGGATCCAGACCATGCTGCTCAGCTCCCTCATCATGGTGAGTCTCTCCTTTGGCCCGCTTATCTTTTTATCCATTTGTACTGTCTGCCAAAACAACAACAACCGGCCCGCCCGCCCGCCTGGGAGATAAACAGACTGTTCCATCAGACCGGACCAATCTGAACCAGATGTATTCATTAGTTTAGACGGGAGCGGGGAGAGACACATTTCTCTGCTGGGTTTTTTTCTGATGCCACCTGGCTGCACTGGTTCAGTTTTCTGTTCTGAATCCTGACCGAGAATCTTTATTCTATCTCAAAGTCGGGGCGTTTGCTCTTCATAATTCACAAATCATCCCAATTATACAGTATGTAATTGAAAGTAATAATCTGCCGCATTTGAATATAAATAAATGTCAATTTTAATGGAAATTCTTTATTAGGAATAACCCCTTGAGATATACCATTTTGTTTTCAAGGGGGTCCTCAACGATAAAAATACAATATAAACACAGTTAGACAAAACATTTAACAAAAACAGAAAAATAACAACAAGATAATTAAACGATACCAAAAAAATCAATAAATATCAAATAATAAGCCATACAAAATCAGGAGATCATACTCGAAGCAGAGCATGAAAGTGGATCATTCATTCATAGAAAAGCATTAAAGTATTATTAATGTCAGTGAGTGCCTTAAGTAATAAAGTTATAAAACATAATTATAGAGGTGTTATTATGGACATGTACAACTGATCCTATAATAAGTAGACAGGGTATTTTTGAACAGGTGGAAAGATGATATGGACCGAATATTTACAGGTAGATTATTCCAATCAGAAGGAGGTTTAAACATAAAGGCTTTCTTAGCTATTGACTTAGAGACTGCAGGAACAGAAAAGAAAAGCTGTACAGAGTGTCTCAATTTATAATTAGAGGAGATTTTGCTACTCTGGTATCTCCGATTAATATAAGCAATTCAGCCTGTATCCAGTTCATAAATCTTCTCCATTGTCTGTTCTAACCAGCCGGTGTCTGGTCACTCTGTCCTGGGAAAAATCACACAGGAATGTTTTATGTTTGTTTGGAATAAACAGAAGAAGAAGAAGAACTGGGTAGTTAGCATGAGCAGCGATAGCCACCATGGCTGAACAGACAGAGAAAAGAGAAACTCAAACTGCATCAACAAGAAAATCCAAGCTCCGCCCACACTGTTTGATTGACAGGTGATCTGTGGGAAGAGCAGAGCAGAAACACCACAGTGATGAGGCTAAATAAAAAAAAAAAACGAGGATCTTGAAGACGACCACTTGAAGTCTTCATCCTCCTGCGTCATCGTCTCTTTCTGCGAGAGATCCTCATCTCATCGAGACGAGGAGGCACAGGTGGCAAAAAAACACCCATGGAGACGCCAGCCACACACACACACACACACACACACACACACACACACACACACACACACACTCCTCCTTTTCTCTCCTGCAGCATCCTCGTGCACTGCGATGGACCGTGCGCACTCGGAGGGGCAATTTATTACCCAGTCAATCTGTCCTCATCTCCCCTCCTCTCTGCCACCTGGCTTCTCAGTGCAGCTGGAGGAGGGGTCAAAGGTCGGAGTATTTATAACGACATGCAGCTGCAGATGGGGCCGAGCCGAGGCTGTGGGGGAGGGGGAGGGGGTAGGGGTAAGGGTGGGGGGGGGGTGTTATTGGTGTCGGGGGGGAGTGCGATCTTCTCTGACACCGCGGACCGTTGGGGCGAAACCCGGATGTTTTGCCTGAGATCAGGGTGGAGTGAAGATCTGGAGTAGATGGATTAAAGGTCCCATATGGTGTAAAGCAGGACTCCCCTCTCCTCTGTGATGATAAAGGAGTTGGATGGTCTATCTAAACATGGTGAAAGTATCAAAACTAAATCCACACAATCCATATTAGTGCAGCGAGCCTCTAAACGAGCTGTTTGGACTTCAGTAACTTTGTGGCGTCACAAAGGTTCGCTCATTATCATTTTTGTAAGAAATAATAGACTAACAAAGTGTTTTTTTTCAAAGCGGTTGAGCGGTTGTCATTGTTTATTAACCGGAGAGTTTTCCCTACCTGTAGCCGCCGGGCCGCGGCGTCTCACGTTTCACTCTCGAAACGGTTAGCCGATTGGAACAGAGGGGGTCGTTAATATTAATGAGCCTTAAAGACACGGCGACAGAAACGGCCTGTTCTTGGTAAGGCTCAGAGAGATGCTGGAAAATGAATGTGGAGAAATGGATTGAGAGTGTTTTTGGTTCATGACACCACACACACAGCTTTGAATGGACCTCAAGACACAAAATAAAACTCTGGAGAGTGGAGAATGTGGGACCTTTAAAAACCTATTTTTATGCCAAAAATCAGTGACTATTTCAATCCAACGTGTATCAACATGTAGGTGAAAAAAATGCTAACTGTGTTTTAATTCAGCGCTCAGAATGAACATGTTTCAGCTTCAGTCTGTTGATGAAGACGGTTCCTTTAGCTTGCAGGTTAAAGCAGCACTAGGCGATTTCACATGTTGGCAGCAGCAACAAGTAACTGTTGGAGCTGAGAGACTTCAATACCCAGAATTCATGTCATGTCAGTCCAGTGAGCCCAGCTCTCTCTGGCAGAGCGCTCGCTTGCTGCTGCAGCAGAGACACTTTTGTATTGAAATTCTACACTTCCTTCATGTGGAGAAGATTTCCCTCTAGTGACCATGCAGACACCTGAAATTAATTTGGGCAAAAGGTGTGAATCGAGTTCATTAGGCGGGATGGGACGCTCTTCTCTGTTGCAGCCCCAGTTCATAATTTACCAGGTGGAAGACAAGCTCTTCCAAAGCAGTCCAGACTGTACAGTAACTAGAGCTGAACAATTAATTAAAAAAATTGAAATCGCAATATGAACTTCTGCAATTTCCAAATCTCAGAGTCTGCAGTTAATTTCTTCAGAGAGAGTTTGGTCCAAATTGGATTTGTGAACAAGGAGTTTTAGAGCTGCAGGTAATCTTTGGTCCCTGAATCAAAACCTTTCATCAGACTCAGTAAATCTGCACTCACATCTAGTTTTTTTAAACAAAATAATTTTTCTTTAAAAAAAAAAAAAGTCAGGAAAAACTTCATATGATGACATCATATCGCAGTTTAAATTGCAATTGCAATATTCTGTCAAACATTACCTGCCATAGTTTTTGTTGGGGCCGGATTCACCAATATGTTCTTAAGATAGATCTTAAGAAATAACATAAGAGGAAAATTTAGGAAGTTCTTAAGAAGGCTCTTAAGTGCATTTCCTCAATATTTTCTTAGTAACAGTCTCATTTCTTACGAATTTCTTTAATTTTCCTACTTAAGAACTTCTCAAAGTAGGGCCTGAATTAATTCTGGTTAATAAACTTTAGGCTTACTGCCATTGAGGCTAGGAGACAAGGCTAGCAGGCTAGGAGACAAGGCTAGGAGGCTAGGAGACAAGGCTAGGAGGCTAGGAGACAAGGCTAGGAGGCTAGGAGACAAGGCTAGGAGGCAACCCAAAGTGCTTCCATCTACAAAACAATTGGGGGAAAACCTATTTAGAGCAACTAGAGCAAAGATTTAAACATTGGTTGCTGTTGGTAACTGTAAAATTTGCAGCTTATTTCCAACAGACATGAGACAGAGGCCTACCTGGCCCTACACCAAATAAAGCTTTACAATAAATGTTCATCTTAATGTTAGGTGTAGGGGAACCTATGAAGACTTTGAACTATAACCTACTTGTCTAAAATGTGTTTAAATATATGATATTAGAGGCTTACCTTTTCACTGTAGGAGTTTTAAGACAGGTGAAGGGCCGTCTTAAAGTTAAGAAAAAAATCAAGAACAAATTTGACAACTTTCATTTCAAGAATACCATTTATTCCTAAGGTTTTTCTTAGGAAGAAACATAAGAAGAAAGTTAGGAAAATATATAAGAACTGTTTTTGAGAATATCATTTTTTCCTATTTTTTTTTTCTTAAGACTAAAGTCAAGAAAAAAATGACACTTGAGAAGATTTTTTTTCTTAAGAGGGTTTTGTGAATCCGGCCCCTGCTTTGCGAAAAATAGCATCCAATCACAATGCGGACAGAATGTTGACAGCCAGAACGCATATAGTATAATTACCAGGTGTAAATGCAAGATGTGATCAGATTTTCACCCGGATAGTATATCCAGATGCAAACACCAGGTGTAAATGAGTTCTTAACGATGCAGAAATCACCGTATCCTGTCACACACACACACAAATTCATTATCTTTCATATATTTTGACTAAGACTTATTGTGAATCATGCTGTCATGGCATGATCTCTGTCTACATTCACACCAGTTCATTAAAGTTTCATTATCTCTTTGTGTATCACAGCATGACGTAGAAAATAAACTAAAGTCTGATCACGTTTCCTGGTCGTCCAGCGCGGCCGAGACAAAATAATCCGGCCGCTGTCTGTGTGTCACTCTGAGCGCGTGCAGCAGGAGGTTGATGTTTACTCGGACTAATCCTGAGTTCGCCGCTCTGATTGGCTGACAGACGGCGGCCGTGCGTTCACACCTTCCACCTGTCAGAGACGCTCTGTGGCTGCTGACCCATCAGACCAGAGCCTGCAGGATGACAGTCACTGTATCCTGAACAAAGCTAAACGCTTTCATTAACTGAACTTAGACCTATGCCTGCCTACCTCTCTGTTACGCCTCTTTTTTTATCCCTTTTACATTCTTTAATTCATTTTCCATTGTTAAACTTAATGATTTGGTAACACTTTACAATAAGGGTACATTAATTAAGGGTTAGTTAATGCTTAATAAGGGTTAGGTAATGCTTAATAAGCATTAACTAACCCTTAATTAACAGTTAACTAATGTGTCTGGTAATAATCTACTAATGGTGTTCATGTTAACTAAGGTATTAATTTATACATTATTTAATAGTTTATAAAGAGGACTATTAAATAATATATAAATTAATACCTTAGTTAACATGAACACCATTAGTAAATGATTACCAGACACATTAGTTAACTGTTAATTAAGGGTTAGTTAACCCTTAATTAATGTACCCTTATTGTAAAGTGTTACCAATGATTTTAATTTACAGTAAAAAAAAACAAAAAACAGAATTTGATGACCAACTGTAAGTACAACAGCAAAACAACAGTAGATTTCTCTTGAAATTTCAACAACTTCAACTGAGCATAAAATAAAAGTTGACAGTATTGCACACCGGCAAACTTAGTCTTAAAGTCTCTAAATTCTTTAGATTAACTGTATCATGGCATCATGACGTGTCGTCTCCCCCTCTGCTGGACCATCTCTTCTAGAGCATAATATGAATATAGAGCATAATATGAATATATCCAAAAACTAAATCACCAGGCAGCTCCATACACACTGCAGGCCTTCATTCTCAATTCCAAATTGATGCTCATATCTAATATTTGTGGATGACTGTATATTTCTTTTCTGTAACCCATATCTGATGCCAATATGAACTGATGGCAGTGTCGAAAAGACACGAGTACAACAGCAATAAATGTCCCATCTGTTTTTGAACCTATGCTTTTCCCACTTGTTTTGAACAGTCTGGTTTAAGTAAGAGTCTTCAGGTTTTGACTGAGTTGAAGCTTCTCCCCAAATACCAAAGAATTTGTTTTGTTTTGCCTTGTTGTCCTGCATGCTAACGCTGCTCCTCCAAGCTGCCATGGCACCAAATTATGCCTCAGGTGAATGACCTGAAATGTACTTTTGTAATGGCAACAATGACAAATTCCTATTTGAGCGTTCAAATGCAAGTCACATGTAGGTCACATGTCTCGGGACATATCATGTGGTCCAGATGGGAATTGAAAAGATGCGACTCCATGCAGCTTTTTGCTGTTCAGAGTGATTAGAAACCTCAGATCTGAGTCATGTGAGGGAAAAGGTCAGAGTGTGGACACTCTGAGCTGCGTGTGAACATAACCTTTCAGCTCTTTACAGCAGTGTTCCTCTACAATCCACCCTGAGGATTAATTGCATCATGGTGTGATAACGTGACTCACACCTCTCCCCCGCCTCTCTCCTCCACCCCAGGTAACCTCCGGCTTTAAGTCCAAGACCATGGCGGCCGCGCTGCCTCCTCTCTTCCTGGATCCGCTCTTCTCAATTTCGCTGATGGAGGACAGCGAGCTGAGGCAGCTGGTGCTGGAGATCCTGCACAACATCATCGATCGCCACGACAACCGCGCCAAGCTGCGCGGCATCAGGTGAGAGCTGGGAAAACACCACAATGTCAGTGTCTGTATGGAGTAAACTAGTCTACATATAGACAGAAGGCTACATATCACTCTACATATAGTATAGACATTCCAAATTTGATCACGATCAATTAATCAAGCAATCAATCCATCAATCAATCAATCAATCAATCATTTGTACAGCCCATTTCATACAAAGATGTGGCGCAGTGTGCTTCACATATTAAATATTAAATAAAAACAGCAGATTGCAACACAAACTCAAACCACAGTCATGTGTTCATTTTAAAAACAAGAGACAATTGAAGCAGATGCTTTAATAACAGAAACACTGGCCTCCTATTGATAATTGGAATGGTTATATTTATTGATTTATTTATATTGTCTCCATTTTAGAATCATCCCTAATGTCGCAGCACTGAAGATCAAGAGAGAGAAGATTTCCAAGCAAGATGTTGCATTCATGAAAAAGGTAGAAAATGTCAGAATTGCTATAATCACTTTTATTATATATAGTATATACTGTATATATCTGTGCTGTGTCTGCATGGTTCACTTTTCTCATCATGTCAGCTGAGGTCTTAAAAACACTGGAACAAGGTCTGTACAACTAGTCAAAAAGAAAACTGCACCTGTCCCCAAGCTGCTCCTCCTCTTCACTCCTCTTCACTCCTCTCACTCCACCTCCTTCACCTGGAGCGACCCGCGCTGCCAAATCACAGTCCAGACGTGTCTGAGGCTGCAGCAGCTCAGCAGTAAATCAGTTTTTCTGCATCAACAGGTGAAGTCTAGCAGCTCCAACCCTGTTATCACGACAGATACTCCCAAGCTGTTATTTCCAGTATTTGATATCTGTCCTTGCTGTGCAGCAGACGGGTTTCGATGGGCGTGAAGAGATCATAAGACACTGTGTTTGTTTATTTGTTTGTTTATTTAAAGCATCCCCATTAGCTGATGCCATGGCAATCGGCTAATCTTCCTGTGGTCCACACCTGACATACTGCACATAACACATTACATGATAAACATTAAATTACATCAATATACGCTAAATTACATCAACATTAATATAAAAAAAATGCAAGCTTACATTGATATGAAATAAAAAAAAATACATTCATATACAATTCAAAGCCAGTCAACACTGAACGTACATTTAGGTAGAATACTAATTAAAAATCAATATATAGATAATATTTAAAAAGAATGAGAATTATACAACCCATATGAAGCGGAACACTATTATTGAAAACTGGTACAGAGTTATACCTCCTGCTATTCAGTCTGTCATCTGCATGCCAATAAAAGCCTCTGCATAATCTTTTTGAAGGATGATTTATTTTTTATTAGGCGGATATTTAAAGGGTAATTATTCCAGTTTGTTATGGCTCTGTAAATGACGAGTTAGTCCTTAGGCTGAGTACCACAATATGACCGTTACTGGTGTTGTGGTTATGTATGTTATTGCAGTAAACTGTATAAGAGCTTCAGCTGAATGTCTTACAGGATATGTTTTTGGACCTTTATAAAATGTATCTCTTAGGGTGCGATCACACCTACAGTTTGTTTTCATTAGTCTGAACCATATTTAAAAACTTTACTTTATTTGGTTCGTTTAGGATCACACCACCCTAATACAAGTGAACCAGGGCTTGTAAACAAAAGTCACATGACTAACAAGTTGCTTGTTTATTGGACAGATTTGGTAACCTGTCTTGATTAGAGATTTTGGCAGCCGGGGAGCAGGGGAGTCAAAACAAATCTGAAACTTAAACTACGGACTTCTCTGTGCTGTTTGCCATAGTTTACCATCTCTGGTCTTCATACCCGGTAACACAGATGTCAGTATCCATCTGTAGACCTGTAAATCCATATGGATCAACGGTCGAACAACGAACTACATACTCATGAAACCAGATGTTTTGTTATTTTATTACATTCTCACTTGGAACAAACCACTTGGAAACGCTTGGAAAGGGACATGTCATGGCATGATCTCTGTCTACATTCACACCAGTTCATTAAAGTTTCATTATCTCTTTGTGTATCACAGCATGACGTAGAAAATAAACTAAAAAATCTTGGGTTCACAGTCTGATCACGTTTCCAACATTTTTCTCCAGTTGTTGTCACAAAAAGCAACAGAGGGTTTCGAGCCAAACCTCCCTCCCTCATACGTTTGAATTTCCAGTCGTTGAATACTGAACAAACCTTACGATTTGTTTGGGTATCAAATTTGGGTATGCAAATTTATTCATGTAAATTGTGCAAATGACAAAAAAAAAAAAACCTCTGGTCTTTGCATTATAAACATTTTTACCAATCCATTAAGTCGAGAGCCTACCCTCTTTTACAACAAATTTCCTTTGTTAAGAATCCAAAGAAGCCAAAATAAATTTAAAAAAAAATCATAAACTGAGACCAAATCTTGCTGTTTTCTGGACTTCTGGAGTGCCGCTATCCCATGATCCCCATGGTTTTCTTCCCTTGTAAAGAATCAATTAGTCGGGGGCGCCCTGGTGGCTCACGGAGTAGGGCGCGTACCATTTGGCTCAGGCCTTCCCGCAGCGACCCGGGTTCGAATCCGACCCGTGGTCCTTTGCTGCATGTCCTCCCCTCGCTCTCTCTCCCATACCTTCCTGTCTCTCTCTCACTATATCTCTCAAATAAAGCATAAAATGCCAAAAAAAATAAATCTTTAAAGAATCAATTAGTTGGAGGTTTCAGGGTCTGGGTTTTTTTTTTTGGCATGTCCAGAACCTTTCCAACAGCAGCCCACAGTTTAAGTTCTTTATCTTTGAATCGCACCTTCGCCCTGACATTTCCCGAAGCGTCGACCCCCCCCCTCCCGGGTCGAGCCGGAGGGCAGGAAGCAGGAAGCAGGAAGCGGGACGCCTCCGCCTCTCAGCATCAGCACCGCCGCGGCGTCTTATCTCTGACCAGCCGCTCATTAGGAACCCGCAGCAGATGAAGCCACCTAGCCGACTCGCACGCTCATCCGCTGTCAAAGATAATTAATGGAGTCTAATTGTATTCATTAGCGGTGAATAGAAGTCATCAGCATGTGAAATGCCTTCACTTTGCATTAGGCTGGGCGTCAAGTATATGAATGCAGGAGGAAGACACTGACAGGCTGCCTCCACCCCCCCTGCATGTTTTATTTATTCCGTTTTTTTTTGCAGAATAGCGTGGCGGCGCTCGCTGTGCTAACCGAGCGCTAACGACCATCACTGCAGGAAGAAGCTTCTGATAAAGGAAAGGTTATTTTTTAGGGGGATTGAAAGCTAATGGGATTAACCTTTTCAGCGGACGGCACGGTCTCATTTTCATTCGCATTTCACAGCACAATCCCATTTTCGTTTCCATCATGTAGAGTGGAAACAAAGCACAGGGTCTGCTTTTCACTTCCTGCATCAGCAGTTGTTCAGCAGTTGTTACAAGGAATCACCTGTTTGGGAGCTACAAGTGTTGTGTAACAGTTTACCAATTTTGCAGTAATGTAAATTAGATGCATGAATGAATGAATGAATGAATGAATGAATGAATGAATGAATGAATGAACTTTATTTTGGTTGTTCACTTTCAAAAAAAAAAACTGTACATTTCTCTAGATTAAAATTATTATAACCAAAAAAGGGTTGGGCAGAAGCAATGCTTTTTTTTTAGCCCACCCTGTACATTACATCAAACAACTCAACACACTTTCAAACAATTTTTTTATTTTTTTTTTTTCCCCATTATGCTCACATTCCTCCATAACAATATGTAAATTATATTCTTTATTCCATTAAACAAATTCATTACTTATTAATGAAACACATAAATTATTCAATTAGTCACACAATTAATATTTATTAATAATTTCACATTTTAAGGATTTTTTAAATTTTGACAGAGTACTTATTAACTTGAATTGATCACTGAGATCATTCCATAGTTTTACCCCGACAACTGAAACACATCTTTGTTTGACATTGGTTCTTATTTTACTTGTTTCAAGATGAAGAAGATCATGATGACAGGCGGCTACTACTGTTCACATCTATTCAAAGAGGAGGAGACTGGAAACTCCCCAAACTCTTTGCGCAAAGGCCATGCATTCCGTTTTGAGGGATTATTTCTGATTATCGGATGTAATAAAAAAAAAAAAATTGGTGAAATTCTGAACAACATATTCCCTGTAACTGCGTTCATTGTCTCTGGCTGGTGATAAAAGCATCACTTTTGAACCATTCCCCAGTTAATTTCTCTCAGGCTCAGTTTGACTGAAATGGAGCAGACCTCCATCTTTGCAGTTCCTCACAGGAGCAGGAACATGTGTCGATGCTGCTGTTTAATCTCTGAATCATTTGGAACTCTTGCCGTTTGTTTACGCCGCCATGATAAAACCCCCAAATCAGTGATTCTGTGATCTGTTGCTCCGGTAGAGCAGACTGGAGAATTGTGGGGGTTTTTTCTCTCTCTCCATTCACTGCCATTGTCTGGAGGAACAGTCTGAAAATCACTTCTAGCACATAAAGGAACGCCGACAAAGCAGATTCTGACAATATATAAAAAACTAGTCATGCTGCTGAATTGTTTTGAAGTGAATCTCTTTCTTTATGTTTATTAAACCTTTTCAGTTTGAACACCGAAAATCCGGGGAAACTTACACCGGTGGAACAAAGAAAATAATATGATTACCAATAATTGTAAATAGTTGAAAAAAGAGACTCGTTTTTTATATATTTGCAGAATCTGCTTTGTCAGAGTCCTGTCTCCCACCTTTTTTTCGCCTGTTTTAGATGTAGCACCTTTATTGACTTTATTTATTAACAGTTTCTCCATCTTTCTTTTCCTCTACTTTCCTTTCCTTGCGTCTCCTACCATCTTCCTCTCCTCTGCCTTCCCGTTTCCTCTCTTCTTCTTCTTTCATCATCTTTCTCCTCCTCCTCCTCCTCTCCTCCTCCACCTGCAGCACGGTCAGCAGCTGTACCGTCACATCTACCTGGGCTGTAAGGAGGAAGACAACGTCCATAAAAACTTCGAGCTGCTCTTCACCACGCTGGCTGTTCTGACCATAGAGCTGGCCAACGAGGAGGTGGTCATCGACCTGATCCGGCTGGCCATCGCTCTGCAGGTACACCAGTTTATTATCTTCCTCAGTCAAATCAGTGGGTTAGTGGGGGAGGGGGGGTATGGCCTGAATTTTTAATTATATTTGTAAAATTTTTGGACAATAATGACACTTTTCCAGGGTTCCTACGCAGGTCTGGAAAGTCTGGAAAAGTATTAAAAATGAATTTGATCATTTCCAGGTCTTGAATAGTTTGGGAATTTGAAAAAAAATGTCTGTCTCTCATTCTCACATTCACCAAACCTGGTGGAGGGAGCGAGCTTCACTGTAGACTGGAGAGAGAGAGAGAGAGAGAGAGAGAGAGAGAGAGCGGCGTGTTGAGGTCGACTTCTGATTGGATTTCCCACTCCGACGTGTGAAAGTCGTTTTTAACCCGCAGCAAAACGGAGTCAGAAGCACTGATCGGACAAAAAAATACATTTTAATGAGAAATTGCATATTTTAGTTGGCTATCCCTTTAATGGGACTGGATATTATGACAGTATACTGTCAGGGAGCCCAGGTGCCGCAGTGTTTGCTGTCATTGATGAGGAGCTGAGGCTGTCTTTGTCAACAAGAAGTCCTTAATGTCATTAGACTGCAGACCGCATGCAGGTACAGTAACAGCCTGCAAGATGTGAGACGGAAGAGAGGTGTGAAGAAAATCTGCACACACTCCCAAACACACACACACACACACACACACACACACACACACACACACACACACACCAGCTGTTTGTTAGTCTTTCACGCTGAGATCTTATCATGTGTAAATGTCACAGCGTTGTAGACAAGAGGTGAACATTCTCTCACACACACACACACACATACACACACACACACACACAAGCATGTAACCCAGAACCCTTACCTTAACCTAAACTTAATCCTAATTCTAATTTTAACCTTAAACTAGCAGCTAGAAGAAATGTACTCACTTTGGAAGATTTTCCTCATCTGCCTATACTTGTGAGGACATGTGGTCCTCCTAAGTATAGAAATACAAGAACACACACACACACACACACACACACACACACACACACAAGCATGTAACCCAGAACCCTTACCTTAACCTAAACTTAATCCTAATTCTAATCTTAACCCTAAACTAGCAGCTAGAAGAAATGTACTCACTTTGGAAGATTTTCCTCATCTGCCTATACTTGTGAGGACATGTGGTCCTCGTAAGTATAGAAACACAAGAACACACACACACACACACACACACACACACACACACACCTCTGCGCTGCATCAATCTCGCTGGTATTGCGATAGCCATCTTAATCCAAGTAAAGGGCTTTACGGAGTGCAGGAAGATTACTTCTGGCCCTCTCAGGTCGGAGGGAGGAGTGTCTGCAGTGTGATTGTGTTCTCACGCTGTGGGTGAAAAGGTCGTCGCCGGGGCAACGACCCCGGGGCAACGCAGCCAGCATGGGAGGCCGACTATGATGCGCTGCGTGTGGCCGCTGTGTGCAGCGTGTCTGCGACCGTTTGTGTGACGAGTGATACAAGTGGCGTGTTAAGAATAGTGCGGCCACATTTAAAGGCCCAAAGTAGCTGCAGTGTGGCGCCCCCTGCTGACACACTGCTTCCCCACCACTGGCTTTGTTTACATCATGATTTATTGGATTAATGACTTGTGTTGTCTGAGCCTGTGACACGAGGACTGACACAATGTAACTTGAGTTTGATGTTGATGTTATTGAGGCTGGAAAAGGTTTGCTTGGTACAACTGTAGTGTCTGCAAACACTCTGGAGGAAAACTGACTTGTGTTTTAAGGTTAACAGGTTAAGAAATTGACAAAAAGCTTATTTTCAGTCAAACAACTCAAAAACATTTGTGAATATACACACAGACATTTATTTTTTTCCTGACAGTTATTATTGCTGTGTTTAAGCTAACCCTAACCCTTTTTCCTATTTTTACTGTTTTCATTTTCATTTGTAAGTCAATTTCAGTTTCATTTTTATTTGTAAGTTAATTTCCTTTGCTTCTCAGTGACTTTTTATTGTTTTATATAGTTGCTTATCTTACAAGCCCTATGGGGCTTTTTCAACCACCTGTGCATACTGGATAATCTTGTTTAATTCTGTCTATTGGCATTTTAGATTTTTACTTTCTTCCACGAATAAACGGAACTAAAATAGAACCCTAGAGTAGAACCATAGAGTAGAATAATTGATAATAATGCCTCAATCACTTCTTAAAATGCAACACAAAATCCTTGATTGTTTACATATTTACGGTTATTTAACATTCTGTGATTCTACATTCATATCAAAACGTAACCCTACTCCTTTGGGAGTGTCTTGAAACTCCAGTGGGGAAAGTTTTTATTCCAAAATAGTTTGGGCTGGAAAGTGAGTTTTGAAAGCCAGAAATCTCAGAGTAATCGATTAGTCATTGGTATTGATCAACAACCATATCAACCCGCTGCTGACCTACAGTGGCCCCTTTAAAACATTATGCTGTGGCTGGTTGTGCAGGACATGGCTCTGGCGAACGAGGAGAACATGCCGATGTTTATCCGCTGTGGCATCATGGCCTTGGTGGCGGCGTACCTCAACTTCCTCAGCCAGATGATCGCCAACCCGCCCTTCTGTCAGCACGTCAGCAAGGTACAGCTCCGGCTTCACTCATCCATACTGTACTGTACTGTCATGTAACCACATCTCACTGATCTCTTTCAGTCTCTTGCACTACATTTTAGGCTTGTTGCCGTGGTAATCTGTGTGTTGAGTGAGCTTCATGAACCTTGGGCCACTGAAACATGTTCGAGACCCTGATGTATAAGTTGAAATACACTTAAGTCAGTGTATGCATAGTTATGACAACATGTTATATATATACTGTAATATAGTCTAGCACTGTGTCTGTTCTGCTGAGTGTGCATCGATGGGGCAAACAGTGCAAGTCTACTCATTATTATAGCTGATTGATCTGTTCAAATATTTGTTTTGTTCCTTTTTTTTTTACAGCTTTCACTTTGTCGAATACATTGTAGACATAATATTTTTACTACATTACTATGCTGACGATACACAGCTGTATTTGGCTATAAATCCCAGTGATACAAGAAGCCGTGACCAGCTGACACACTGGATGTCTCTGCCATAGTGCTAGTTGTGCTTCTTCAAACTTTGCTGAGAAAACTGCTTTACAAATACTTACTGATGACTTTTTGTGCCTCATGTTGGTACTTTCTGCTTGACCTCCATCTCCAGGTGATCGAGCTGAGGAACCTGGACGCCCCGTACCTCCTCCCAGAGCACATCTTCAGAGACAAGTGTCCGTAAGTGTCTCTCTTTACTTAGCAGACTGGAGGTTCAGTTTTACAAACATTTCTCTGAAGCAGAGCTGCTCTGCAGGCAGAAATCAACTGATTGACTGAGTTAAACCTCAGTGGGCGTAGTGTAAGTTAGCTAACCGCAAACTTGAATAGCAAAAATAGGAACTCTGCTAGTATGGCTAGTTTGAACTTGAAGGTCAGCTAGCTAACTAGCTAACCTAGATAACTTAGTTTGGTAGATTGTATTTTTTCAGTTAGCAGCAAAGCGCTAGGCTGCATAATATTAGCTTCCTCCTCTCTTACCTCTTGTCTTTTTCACTGAGCTTCAGTCTAACGTTACTGGGGTTCTTTGGCTCCGCCCACTGAGGTTTAACTCAACCAATGAGATCATGTCTGCCTCTAGAGCAGCTCTTTAATTAACCTTACTGGAACTTCACTGAGAGCATCATGTACCAGTCCAATCGAAAAGAGCAACAGATGGTTTAGATGGTTTTCCAAAGACTGAGAAATGAGTACCATGAACTGGAGCTTGTTACCTTGGAAATGAGCCTCGTTTCAATGATCATGAGATGCTCCACATTATGAACAAAAAGTGACACCTACTTGTACAACATAATTACTAGTACAACATTAAAACCCATTGTCTTTTTTTGAAGGATGGTAGGTACCTGAAGTTCTCTGACAAAAAAATTTTTTGAACATTTTAGGGATAATGAATAACTCTTCAAGCAGTTTTTTTTAATCTATGATGATATATAACTTTTTAGAAATCTACTTTTCCATTCCTTTTTTATGAGTGCTAGTTCATGATCCCCCTTAAAAAGAGCCAAATCTGAATCCATGTACATTCACAGACATAACCAGCCTGCCAAGCGTGTTTATCACTCTCTACCTCTGTCTTCTCTCTCCCTTCAAATATAAATCACAGTCTGTTATCGAAACCTTTTTTTTTCTAAACTTTCTCTTAATTCAGTATATGCAGACAACTGGCTAGAGGATTGAGGAGTAAAGCTTCAGGCAGTCAGGCAGAGAGGAATTCTGAGCAGAAAAAACATGAACATTTTTCTGTTGATCACTGTTAGCTGTTACATCAAATACCGTGAAAGACTCCACAGACTTTTTTTTTCTCCTTTGTTGTTTCTAGAATAACTTTTCAAGCCCCTGAAGTCCCATTTGTGAAAGCTTTCTATTCCAAATGTTCACTAGTTAAGATCAAAGTCGCTCTCATTCCACTCTTGTAGTTCCTCTGTCTGCCTCTGAAAAGAACAATTTGCATCGATTACAAAAATATCTCTGATCTAAAGAAGAGATTCACTGGCAAATAAATAGCATGCCTTTGAGGTAAGATTTTGGGAGATTTAGTATTAAAAAAAAAAAAACACCCGACTCTCATGAAAATGTGGCATGACAGCTTAAAGCCAAAGGCGAGATAAAAATGACTGGGATGTTCAGAATCTTCAGCTAAATCCTTAAATCTCTCGTTTTTTTCTTTTAAACATTTATTTATCCAATGAGGGTTTGCTGAGGACAAGTGCTGTTCAGCTCCATCCTTCACATTCATACAGTGAAACCACAGTCTGCTGCTGTTGGCCACGAGTGTTAATTTTCCCATCCCAGTCTGGGGATTTGAACCAGCGATCTTCCGGTCAAAAGCCCCCCGTTACCCCTTTTCCACCAACGTGGAACCGGTTACGTTCCGGTTCACGCACCTCATTTTGAACCGTTCGGAGCATTTCGACCAAAAATAAATTGGTTCGGAACCCGAAAAGTTGGTTCCCAGCTGGAACCAAAAAATAGCAGGTTTTCAAGTGCGAACCGTGACGACATCAGTGGGCGTGTCATATTCTACAGGTAGAATAACAGAACAAAAGCTCACAGGTAATCAATGCGATCCGCCATTTTGCTTCTACTGTTTACTTCCGGTGTGCATTGTGCAACGCCCTCCGTTGATGACGCATCCTTGATTACAACGGTTCCGCTTAAAACTGGTGGAAACGCGGGCCGGTTCGCTAGATAGCACCAAGGTTCCAAGAATCCTGAACGGAACCAGTTCCAGAAGCAGAGCTAATTTGGTGGAAAAGGGGTGCCTGTGTCCTTTAGGGTGCGATCAGACCCACCGTTCATTCTCTTTGGTCCAAACCATAGTAGAAAAGTTAAGTTTGTAACATTTTTGTATTTGGTTCATTTACGTTCACACTGACCAATCACAAGCCAATGAGGGCTTGTAAACAAAATTCACATGAACTCACAAGCAGCTTGTTTATTGGACAGAGTTTTGGTCGCCTGTCATCCTGCAGGTTAGAGATTTTGGTGGTGGGAGGTTAAAAACAAATCAGATTCCAGTTCATGTAACTTTGTCTCAGCATGATGAACTGGTCTCTTCTTCTGTGGTGTTCATACCAGTTAAGAACACATGAAGAAACAGTTGAATATGAGCATCAGTCCCAGACTTCATTTTGTTCTGCTAGGCTTTCCAAGCATGAGGAACTGATGACTATCAGATGTCAACATCCGTCTCCCTCTACCCATAATCCCTTGTGTTTCGGGGTGGTTTTCTGTAGTCGGTTGGATTAACTGAGACTCTCTGTGCCGTTATTTGGTGCCACCAGAGTTCAAAGGTCATCGTCTTTACCTGGACAACCCAACTGAACTAAAGGAGTAAGAGTTTAAATAAAATGCTCCAGACACGCTTTGGCTAAACTCCACCTGGCTCCACTGCTGTGATCCCCAGGCAGCTTTTGATACAAGATAACCTGATTATAAGAACCAGCGTCTATTTCTGTCTCTTTTAGCATCAGCCCCTGCAGGGAAAGATACAGGGATTTGGAATACTAAATGTGGACTCTATGAGAGGTTTAGAGGTTTGTCCCATTGAGATCAAGGATCTCTTTTGCAAGGGAGACCTGGCCAAGAATAGCAGCAACACAGTTTCAACAAAAAATGTACAAAAAAACCCCAAAAACATAGATTTGAGTAACATTAAAATGATCAAATAGAACATTTGCACACGGACAACCTGGTTTCAATAGATTTCACCATAGCTTTAAAATCATTCAGGGTTACTAAGTTTTGAAGTTTAAGATCAGACTGTAGATTGTTCCATGCAGTAGGTGCAGAAAACCTAAAAGCTTTCTTTCCCAGTTCAGTTCGGACTTTGGGAACAGCAAATCACAAAATGTCCTGAGAGCGGAGATTAAAGTTAAAAAAAAAAATTAAAGTAAAGTCAACTCAGTTCTGGGCAATGGAGACATTTATCAAAATTAATTTACCAAATCATCTGAAACCAGCTTGAATATATTATTTCTGTAAATTGCATGAGATATCTTTGGAGGATTTGGACAGCTGTCTTACCTTTGATACCCCCCCCTCACCCCCGCTCACCCTCCCAGACTCCCCGAGTCCCTGGATAAGGAGGACAGAGTCCTTTACTTCCAGACGGCCGACATGTCAGAGTGTTTGGCCGGACCAGGATACAACGCAGAGCGGCTCTCCATCCCCTACGTTCCCCAGGTCACAGGTAGGACCAGCCAGGCCTCACACACACACACACACACACACTGCATCTGTCTTAACAAGCTGTTTCATCCAGTTTTCAGTTTTAATACAAGTGGAAAAAATTCAATCCAAATCCTGCCAATAATTTCAGCTTTTCCAAATGTAGTTTTCTTGAAACATCTGACAGGATTTTGAAATGAGGCAGATCATCAACCTGCAGTAAGATTTTGACAATAATTTCAAGAAAACAGTTGAAACAAGAGCAACTGCACTGGAAGTTGCAGTTGTTCTTATATTTCACCTCATTGGCAGATTTATTCACTTGTTTAAAAAAAAGGATTTTAGGAATCAGTATTAGACTAAATGACTTAACAGACATTTTTGCCTCTTTCCCCCATTTCAGAAGTACAATGCTCCACAGAACTATTGGGACTCTTCATAACGATGAGCCGAACAGGCTTTAAAAGATTAACAGCTTAAGGAATTGTACAGTGTACAGGAAATAAATTGAAAATGCCCATTGTGTGATCGGCTTTATTAAACTGACGGTTGTCACAATTGTTGCCGCCTTTCCTAGCAAAGCTAATTTAAAGCAGTACAACATGGACTTCTGTAGGATTTCATGAAGTCAGTCACCAGTAGTTGCCTCTCTAGAGACTCATAATCCGCTCCACTCACTTTGTTTCTTTCATTCTCAAAACCTAATTTTAGGAATTGTGCTTCAAACCTTTACACACCCGAGGCGAGGTCGATCTGCAGAATGTGATTTCATTCTGTTTCCAGGGATTTACTGTGGAAGAAGTAATTTTGTCCTTGTTCAAATTAAAATTATTAACTTACAGAGTTAGTGAAAAACCCTCAATGCAGGTAGTGAAATATCGCTTTAAGCCCTTCTGGGTGTTGTTTGGTCAAACTACACTGACATAAAATAACTGTTTCAAATATGACTAATATACATCATAAAGCAAACAGAAACAATTTTACCTGCGATTTTACCAAATCAAACACAACGGGTGAGAAAATTGTTGGTAAATTGACTTTTTGTTTTTTGTTTTTTTTTGTCTAACAAACAATATGCCTTTGTTTTCTTTTCTCTGCCATGCTTCTCATTTAAAATCAGTGCTTTACACAGTAGGCAAGATCCTCCACAGGTGCAAGCAGACGTCCAGAGGTAACTCAGAGGCTGAGTCCGGCCTGCTGTGGCGTTAGACACTCACCTGCCGTCTCTGATCTCTAGCCATGGAAGCTGGGTGTAACTAGGCTGGCCAGTCGTCACTGCAGACAGTTGACAAAGATATAATATTAAAAAGAAATGCATTTCAGCTGCAGTAGCCTTTGTCAGGGTCACAGGACGTCCTGTAACACTGACGAAGGCTTCTGCAGCCGAACCCGCGTTGGTTTTTAATATTTAAGCTCAATTTTTCCTCAAGAGTAGCTGAACTTTTTTCATTAGTTTCTATTTGATTCATGCATCTTGGAGGAGCTGCGAGTTTGCAACAGATTTTTTGCCCACTGGAGACAAACAACCAGTAAAGATGCAGTTTGGAAGATATAAAATATTGAAATACCACTAATTTGCTATCAGGGATTAATAACTGAAGCGCCTCGGTGAAATGCCAGTCTTCATGGAGCGCTGCCTTGCCGCAGTATGTCAGATCCTACAACTAAACAATGGATGGATTAATGATAGATTGTTAGATGGATAGATGTTGAATACCTGGATGGATAAAAATAACTAAAATAAATAATTCAGCTTGAATCTTTTAAATCTCCCAAATGTCTGGTATGCAAGTCAGCTACTAAAAGAAATGTAAATCTTCTGACACTGAGGATGTTCAGCCAGAGGATTAGCAGAAGGTAGCTAGCAACAATCAAGTCAACATCCCCAAAAAACCTTCCAAACAATATACAAACTGCATCTTTAGCAGTGGTGTTGGTCTTGACTGTGGTGCACTCTGTGAATGAACTAGGATATATCAGGACGTCCCATCTGACCTTTTTTAACCTGCTGTTTGGAAATAAATTACTGTTTATGAGACAAAGTGAAACAAAAGTCTAAGGCACTCTTCTCTGAATACTTACTGCACTCCAATGAGTTGGAGTGTTGTAATATTTTTTTTTTTAAAGTCCCTATAGATGAGCCAATAAAACAAGTTTTTCAGAGAAGAGCGCCTCAGACTTCTGTTTCATTTAGTTACACACTCCAAACCAAAGAGCACCTTCTTTTGTCTGTTTTTTTTTGACACTTTGCACCCTTTCTGTTTTTCTTCTTTGCTCAAAATTAGTTTTTATGTTTGACAGAAAGATTGACTTAAAACGGACAGAGCAACATGGCTGGAGATCACTGACCTGTAGATCAGTGGTTCTCAGTTATGTGCCGTCGAGGCCCGAAGGTCTGCAGGTTTTCACTCCAAGCAAACACTATTATTATGTTGTGTTCGGTTTGAATGGAAACCTGTGGACTTTTGGGCCTCAGTGGCACATGATTGAAACCCAGTGCTGTAGACGATCCTGCCTCCTCGACCTTAGAAAGACAAGAACAAGAATAAAACCTTTTTATGTCAAAAGATTCCCAGTCTGTTAAGAGTTCGCTGCTCCCCATCTCCTGTCTTGTATCACGGTTTACCTACAGAATGAAGGCAGTAAAGACTCCTGCTGGACCACTTGCTCAGTTGAGTGAATTGAAAAAGAATTGACCCCAACCTTGGTCCTCAGAGAGAGAGAGAGAGAGAGAGAGAGATAGAGAGAGAGAGAGAGAGAGTGAGTAATGTTAGCATTATTGATCACTAAGCTTTGACAATGTATACTGAACTGTACTTTGTGCCAATAAAGCTCATTGAATTGAATTGAATTGAGAGAGAAAGAGACAGAGAGAGATAGAGAGGGAGAGATAGCGAGAGAGAGAAAGAGAGAGTGGTAGAGAGAGAGAGAGAGAGGACAGGTAGATAAAGAGAAGCAGACGAGTTCGAGAAAGGTTTTTAAGCATAATAACATCTGATTCAATCTAAAAATGTACTAATCATAATAATAACACATTGGTCTTATCCTGTCATCATAATATCAGGAATACTTGGGATTGTGAAGGCAACAGCAGTGAGAGATCCCAGCCACTTCACAACATGAAGTGATGAATTAATACTGACACACTTATGAGAGAGAGAGAGAGAGAGAGAGAGAGAGACCATGGATAGGCATGAATATACAAGGTAAAAATTTCAAGAAGTGATAAAAAAAAAAAAAAAAATAGAACAAAGCAATGGATTGTGTATTTTGAACCGTGTCTTCAAAATGTTTGAAGTTGCAAATTCTAATCAGAACTGATGTAAGCATCAAGGCACCAGAGATCATTCAGTGTTTGAAGAGCTTGAAAGCGGCTTCAGCCTTCACAGAGAACCAGACCAGATCCCAACTGAGCCCTGCTGGGGGGGGTTTAGTGGACCAGCATCTGAAGCAGCTTGTTCCACCAAAAAAGATGGCAGGTTTACACCGGCTCCCTGCTTGGATAACAACTGCCGTTTAGTGGACTCCTTTATTTAAAACACCTCGGGGGGATTTTGATCACACAGGACTCGTTTTAAAGGCTGAACAACGCGACGTGTGCTGCCTCGCTTTGTTGAAGGCTACAAAGCAGAGCAGCCTGTTGTGTTTTTGTGTTCTTGTTGCTAGGCGACCACAGAATCAGCTGACGGTCAGCAGCTGTCAGTCACTTCGCCAGCTGTTGTTTATTTTGCGCTAGCTAGATTGCATGCTTTCGCTAATTTATACAAGTATTTTAAACAATAATAAATCACGATTAAACCAGGCTGCTGGTTTCTGTTTCTGAATTCACCGCTAGTTTAGAGCTGCAACGCTTAATCGATTAATCGATTAACCGATTAGTTGTCAACTGTTAAATTAATCGCCAACTATTTTGATAATCAATTAATCGGTTTGAGTCATTTTTTAAGAAAAATAAGTCAAAATTCTCTGATTCCAGCTTCTTAAATGTGAAAATTTTCTGGTTTCTTTTAAACTGAATATCTTTGGGTTGTGGACAAAACAAGACATTTGAGGACGTCATCTTGGGCTTTGGGAAACACTGATCCACATTTTCTGACATTTTATAGACCAAACATCTAATCGATTAATCGAGAAAATAATCAATAGATTAATCGACAATGAAAGTAATCGTTAGTTGCAGCCCTACACTAGTTTGTGAATTCGTAAAGTTTTGGGTGATCCTCCTTTTGTTTGTTGTTTACAAGACTCACCGCAGAAGCCCCGCCTCTCCGTTGATCTGATTGGACAGTAGAGAAAAAGCTAGACAGGGAATTGAACCTCTAACCCTGACAGTGTTGGTGCCTTGCTAGAAACATTGTGTTAGTGCTGACTAGACTTTCACCAAAACCATGGCAGGAAAACCATCCCACACCACTCCACTAAGGGAAACTTTCATGTTGATTTATTATAGCATTTTAGTATTTCTAGTCGTTTATTAGTATTTTCAGTGGCTAGATAGCTCTACATCCCTTAAACATATTGTTTGATAATTTTTGCATCTGTGGTGCTTGCATTTGGACATTTGACATGGTGAGTACATTACATGTGTACAGCGTGTAGCCTGCCCATGTGGACTGTGAATACTGCAGTAGTTTGTGTCTGTAGATGTGCTAAATACTGTAGATGTTTGTTTTTTTTTTTAAATGTGATGACATCTGCATTATTAATATCCGAGGGAAACTCTGTTGTCACACCACAGCAAAGAAACAAAGACACCTGGCGCCAAGAGACACAACTGACAACAGTTATGGAAACTAATAACCATCATTCAACATTTATCCTCCCAACCATCCCACCTACATTTTAATTAATATCCATCCTGTACTTTGATGGGGAAACCGTATGAATGTTGCCAAAAACACTAGAAAGGAAAACACATGAGGAAATTATTCAAAATTATGCAGTGGGTTATGAAAGGGTTTAATAACCCACAGAGGACTTATGGGACGTAATCCTTCAAAGTCAAGTAAAAACACAGAAATCATGGAAATTGGGGTTGTGAGGTTTCACTTCATAACAGTCTTTTACATTTATTCTTCAGCTTCACAGGGAGAGTGTATGAGAGCATGCAGTGTTATTTATAAGCGCAAAGTGTTTTAGTTAATCTTCATTTTATCTCCGTTTGGTGCCATCTTGGCCACATGCAGCATAGAGCTAAACAACAGAGTGGATTTGCCTCAATATATCAAAATGAAAGAGCGCTGCGATAAAGATAAGAAAACAAAGCCTGCAACAAAGACACTGATAAAGTCATTTAACAGCATAGCAGGTAAATGTATTCGAAATAAATGTATTCCCTGAATGCATCTGTGTGGCAGGGCTTCTGAAAAGGTTCAAAACCAAAGGAAATTCACACCTGAACTTGAAAATAGACTTTTAAAATGACATTGCAAGTCGTATCACAATGACAATATCTAAATAATATCAAAATGTTCACAATATGATACACTACCAGTCAACAGTTTGTTTTTCATTCTCTTAAAGCCATTTTGATATAAAGGCTTCTGCTTAAATGCTTCAAATGTGTTTCTTAGACAAATATAAATAGTGAAGTTGATCCTATGTATGAATTTCTTTCCAGAGCCTTTGCCTTTCCATCAAGGCAAATAATCTAAAATATAAGATAGTTTTGATTTGTTTAACACTTTTTTGGTCACTGCATAATTCCATTTGTGTTATTTCATAGTTTTGATGTCTTTACTAAATGTGAAAATAAAATAAAAAAAATAGAGAAAAATACATGGCTCCAAACTTTTAACTGGTAGTGTATATAGTATATAGTAGTATAATATGACCAAATTAATTCCTATCACTTGGTGCAGTCAGTCTCTGAATTCAAATCACTTCGTAACTCCTCCTGTCTGACATCTTTTCCATTCTACATCAGAAAGCTACCAGCTATTTTTAAATATATATATATATATATATATATATATATATATATATAGCTTTTACTCAGTCTTCCATCCAATGAAATTGCAAACTTCAAACCCCGGTAATCCTGAAGTTTTCCTCCGATGTTTCTGGTCGTCGACTCGCTCCGGTTCCCCGCGGACGCTGAGCCGCTTCCAGCAGGAGGGCGAGAGGATTTTTTTTTTTTTGGATGAGATCGTGTCCTTAACATCACACTGGGCACAATTACTTACTCCACGGGGATGCCAGTGTCAACACACACACACACACACACACACACACACACACACACACACACACACACACACACACAGATACACAGATGGAGTAGGGATTTAAGCGCACAGTACACTCTTAGAAAGGACGTGTCTTGTTTCTACAAAGCTGTGCGTCTATTTGGGACGACACACGTTTATGTTAGTTTCATATAGTACATTGAATTTTAGACGATGGATGAAAGATTAGAACATTTAGTTGTCACTGGCTTTTATTTTAATATAATATAATAATTTCTGACCTGATGTCAGACTGAAGTAAAACTGTTTCTGATGGCTTTTTCCATTCAAAGCACCAAAGCATTTTTATGAAACTACTCCATATCACCGTTACTGCCTTAAAAACAGACACAAAAATACTTCCCTACCTCTCTACCTGGCTGTTAACTTAACTAACTAGCTGTTAACTAACACAAGAATATTTGCATAGAGGGCTCTAATACAGGTATGTAACGTCCCTCTGGCAGCCATATTGGAGGTCCACAGCTCATGGTCAAAAGTAGCTGAGAACAGGTGATTGTGTTTGTAAACTTACGACTTTTCCTTCTCAACAGAATTCAACAACACGGTTCATCTCTCTGCTGTTTTTGACTGGAAACTGATCATTTCATGTCAGCTTATTAGCTAGCTAACCATTTGCGGCTAACTGTCTTGTAAACAGATCTGATTTGCTTACTAGCCAACGTATATTTAGTAGAAGCTAGCATTAGCAGTGGCTCGTCATCTTAACTTGATTGGTTGCTAATTAGCCTGCTGGCTACTTTGCTAGCTAACAAAGCCAAAATCAAAACAGTTTGTTTACATTAACATCAGTGTCTTTGCTGGCTAGTTACGGTGACCAGACGTCCCGGTTTGTCCGGGATTGTCCCGGTTTCAAGATGGGTGTCCCGAGTCCCGACAAATATCTGTAAAACACTAAAATGTCCTGGTTTTCAACATTCACTACTAAATTGTCCCGGTTTTCACCACAATTAAAATAATAATAATAGTATTATACTTGTTTTCAGTGCTTACATAGACGTTTATCATGTTCTGTCCCGCTCATTATTATCTAACCCTACCCAATGCACCACGCGTCTGAATTCAACACTGATTTGTCTGTATGTGTGTCAATCAATCAGTGTGTCATTGTCAACGCTGTTGCTAGCCTTGTGTCTCTGTCGCTAACGGTTAGCTGTCGTGCCGAAGAGAAAGTCGGTCTTTTCTAAAGACCTCCAGAAGGCTTTACTCTTTTCTTCGTGAAGTAGCCGGCAACGGAAATGCTGCGTTCTGCACACACTGCAAGAGAACATTTTTGGTCGCGCACGCTGGAAATGCTGACATAAAAGATCATATTAAGACGGCCAAACATAAGCGGTGGCTACAAGCTAGTAGTAGCACCGTTGCGACCTACTTCAGCGGGGCAAATGCCGGTGACAGTGATCTGAAACTGGCAGCTCAGGAGGGACCTTTGCCTCCCATCTGGTGAAACACAACCAGAGCTTTCGATCACTTAAGGTACACTTAAGGGTCCCGGTTTGGGGGTTTGAAAATGCGGTCACCCTAAGTTAGCTAGCTAACAGTTTGTTCAGGTTAACTGAGCTGACTCTTCTCAAGCTACAACTCTTCATGTTTTGGAGTAGAGACTAGGGCTAAAGACAAGACAGTTTACTGTGTCACAGTAACCTACATTTGGAAACAAATCCACCTTATCACACTATTCACTTTTACGTTACTGAATTGACGAACACAGAGCCAGTTCTCCAATGAAACCTCATGATGGGTCCAGACGTGGTTGTTGGAAATTTGTGACGCAACTGTAAACCGTCTGTTTGTACTTTCTTTTCCGTGGGTGCTGCCTTTGATCCTTGCACTCCTTAATATTTGTCACTTGTAATGTGATCTCGAAATTAAAGCTTATTCTGCTGTCTTACTCACTGTATAAGAGCATCAGCTAAATGCCAAAGCTATAATATAAATGCAAACACACAGCTCCCTCTCTGTGTCTTCACCTCTTGTCTATTCATATCTGTTTCCTCATTAGTGTCTCCTGGCTGGCTGCTTAGTCATAACTGTTCAATGTGCACAGGTCACTCTGACTCATGCAAATAACAATTATCTAGTGGTATTTTCTGGTTAACAGTTACATTTTACACCTCATCTGATGTTACTGTCTGTCCCTCATTAAATGGTCTTGACATGTTGCTGTCTCTGGAGCAGAGAAAGTACAGGCTGCTTCTGCTGCAGTTCAGATCTGTTTATTGGTATAAGGATGTAGGGACTACCAGGAGGATTCCCAGTGGGCCGCTCTATCTAACAACTGGTTTATTTCGTTTTAACACCAAAGTTTGCTGGCTGGGCGGTGTTTGGACCTTGTGACCTGGTGTTTGGGCCAATCACAGTGCTTAAAAATGGAAAACTCCACCCAGTCGGGAAGCCGGGCCGGTTTAAGCAAACGCACAATCAAATGACAGCAGACAGTTTGATCTGAGCCACGGAGCTGACAGGTTGTGTTGTGAAAATGTTAGACATTCTGTCTTGTTTTCAGCCCAATGTGAGTGATAAAACAGTGTGGTCAAATGAATTTAACTTGTAAACAGACAGACATGTCACTGTATGTATGTCTCCCATATACAGCCATCAGTCCTGTAACTTCTGAATACATGCACTGATCTGTTTAACAGAGCCAGATGGAGGCAGCGGTCTCAGACTAGAGGAGACAGGTCAGCAGAGTTCAGGTGATTAGCCAGTGAAGAAAGTTAATAAAGCTAAAATAAGTGTATTCCTGGTTTTGCTAATGATGTTGTTGATGCCAAAAAAGTGATACCCATCTCCTAACTGGTGCCCTTCACAATAACATTCAGTTCATAAGCAAGTCTCAACATGGTGCATTAAGTTAGATTAGTGATAAGGAACTATGTCATGTGGTTATCTGAAATTAAACAACACTCCTCCAGCCATCAAGTTATAATAATTATGTAAAACAATTCCATTCAAACATAATACAGAGTTAGGCTATGTTATAAGATCTTTAATTTTATAAATTTAAGATTAAAGTTAACAACTGTATAGTGATATGTACAGTACAGGATTCATCAATAAAGAGCGGCCGAAGATTCGTAAATCACCGGTAAGGATGGTTGGTGTCCGACTGATCCTGGCGGGCTGGTCTGGACAAAAGGTCCCGGGCCAGTTATTTCCAGATTTGTTGTAGTAGTGTGGATGACTGCAGAACAGAATGAAGAGGCGCTGCTTGCGTCAGCGGAGTTCAGACGGGTTCACCAAACGCTTTCATTTCACAGGATCAGATGGATCTCTCCCTTGTTAAATTAAACGAGGGTGAAAATCCGCACAGAATCCTGCCTCAGATGTTTGAAGAAAAGGGGGGGGAGGAGAAGACGCCTGGTTTGGGAATGAGCTTTTAAAAATATCCAAAACGCCGCAGGAGTCCAAGAAATCAAGGCACTTTTTTCAAATTCATTTCAACGTTCATTCATAAGCAAATCGTCTTCCTCCAAACTCTTAAGTAGGACAGGCTCTTTGACAACACAAATGAACCAAGTCGTAGTATTCACTACTATGGCTGCACAAAAGAATTATAATGCAGATGACTGTTAATCAAGATTATTAGATTCGGGGAGCAAAATGATGCTATTGCAGTTTGTATCTTATCTCAACACATTGACTCCTTTCAGATCCAGTGGGCCTTCTCAGTGATATGAAATATTTAACTATTGCTATTCCAATGTGGCGTTGTACTTATGGCCGGCTGTTGCAACAGCGCTGTTACGTTTTTTCTCATTCAAGATGTTTAATTGAGGAAACTCAAATCGCAGTATACAATTATACAGGATTAATAGTGCAGCCCACTGATCTTCTGATCCCTCTGTGATCCTTATTCATGAAGGGGAGATATGGATAGTGATAGAAGATGGATAGAGTGTTTCTGTCTGCGTGTTTGTATATGTGCAACATACATGAGTCTTAGGTCTTGTACATAGTTAACGCAAGGCATGCATACACTTACGCCAGCTAGCGACATACAGTCAAGTCAATGCTTACACAGTACAGTCAAGTCAAGGCTGTAAACCATTTATCCACAAGGGGGCAGCGAAGACTCTGATCTGGAGCCAGTCGCCCAGAGCCGGACTGTAGAGGAAAGTCGACTTTATAAATTCTCAGCTGCCGCTAAAAGTACAAGTTGAAAAGAAGATGCTCCGCTCATCCTGTAAATAGATTGTTAATGCATGATGTTTTTTTGCCTGTGCCAAACTTCGATGAAGAGAGGCATTTCGAATATTTTGGGGATTTCAAATTTTCTTTCACCGCATCGCCTCTGATTAGCTAGGAAAAGAACCACTGCAGTCTGTCTGGCCGCCACACTGAGCTAGTTAGGTGCTACAGGTAGCAGTTGGCTACTATGATGGTTGTTGGCATGTGTTTACACCAGAAATGACTACTACTTCCTTAGTAGATGTTCGTTTAGCCTTGTTGTCATGTAGCGCCCCTACCTGAAACAGATGGCACTGCACTATGTGTTAGAAAATTTGGACACATTTTGCGACCCAGGAAAGCAAGAAATACTCCTTGTGTTGCTTTTTGTGTTGTTTGCGTGCGTTGCTTGCTCAGACTGTGTGACGGGTCTTTAAGTTTATGGGTCCATGACACCACAGTGTGAAGCTGAGGCTGAACTGACTGAACTGTCTTTGTCCTGCAGATGAAGACCGGCTGACCAGGAGGAAGAGCTTTGTGGACACCATCTCCCTGCAGGTGGACATCCTGTCCAACAGCCTCCCGGACAAGGTCAGTCTGAAATCCATGAAACAGACAAGACGTCCTCGCAAATACTCTTTGACTCAGGTCGGACTCACACACACACACACACACACACACACACATTGTGATTTCGCTGTCCCCCTAGATACTCGTGGGCAGTGATGTAATGGTAAATAAAAAGATGGATAAACTATCACCTCCAGTCGGGGATCATCATACAACACCAAAACCACCAATATATGTATATTTATTTAAATCAATTAAATATCAAATTAATATCATATATATATTCATTTCTTTATTTCAAGTACAATTTTTAACAGACCCAAAGCAGGACTTGTTAACCAACACGCCTCCAAACATGAAATATTCAGAAAAAACATTCCAATAATAAGTTAAACAAAATAAATGAGAAAAAGGAAAAGGAGAAAAAAAACATATTGCCAGGTAAAAAAAATAAAAAACATTGGCATTTATATACATATAGATATACTCTACATGTATACACATAATTACACATAGATACATAAGAGACCACATGCAGACCAAAACCACCAATACAAACACAGATCAATTCTGTTTTCATAAAAACATTTTTTTTTACTTTTTTCCCCCCATTAAAAGTCCCTATGCTCATATAACTTAGTTTGGTACTAGCTGCAATGATGTATACTGTGAGTTTACGTCATATACAAATTTATGTCAGCCTAATAAACTCTATTCCAGGAGTGAAAAGCTCGGTGAACTGAGGTGAAGTGTGTTTACCCTCCACTCCAGGCACTTGTAGGGTTCAGCTAATATGCTAATGATGCTACAAGTGTCTCTTTATGCCTGTTAGCATTACCATCTGTTGACAGCAGACTTGCCAAATATGTACAAGTCTGCATGGCTGCCATCATGACAAGCTAAAGCAATACACAAATTAGATGATTAGATTTGGTTTGAGACTGACTTGGGACTTGAGCAAAGTTGACTTGAACTGAATTTAAACAGAATCACTCCCGATCTTGGAGTTTACAGTTTATAAATCTTCACTTACAGGATAATCCTTTACACATTAATATCCTGACTCTTCAGGCTGCTTCAGGTGACTGCAGCGCTGAACTCTGTCCATGTCAACCTGCTCTCAGATGATTGTCCCCCACCAAAGGGGGGACTAATGGATCGGTCTCCGTCCATTAGTTTGTTTGTTAGTTCGTTTGTTAGTCACACTGTAATGTTGACTTTGTGCCGCTAGGGGGCGGCATTGACAATGAATGGGGACTCCGTGGTAAAGCAGGTCATACAGTTAAAGTTATCATACAATGTGGGGGACAATGAATGGGGACTCAGTGGTAAAGCAGCACAGTTAAAGTTATCATACAATGTGGGGGACAATGAATGGGGACTCAGTGGTAAAGCAGGTCATACAGTTAAAGTTATCATACAATGTGGGGGACAATGAATGGGGACTCAGTGGTAAAGCAGGTCATACAGTTAAAGTTATCATACAATGTGGGGGACAATGAATGGGGACTCAGTGGTAAAGCAATACAGTTAAAGGTAACATAGTAGTCTACACACGGTACACACTTGGAGACATCAGACTGGGTTGATGTGTTGAAGTGAGAGTCAATGGAGAATTTTTGGGCAAACCTCTAACCACAAGACACTGTAGTTATTGTCCAGTTGTTGGACTGTTGTACTGTTATTGCATCATCACTGCACTGCCACTGTGCCTCAGTGTTGACTACTTATATCATATTACCACTTACCTACTGTGCAATACCAGATATCACTTATCATTTAGCATTTATATTATTCATAACACTCACGCTCCTGGTGTTGTATGTTATATTGTATATTGTATTATAAATTGTATTGTAGTGTACATTGTGTAGTTCTTATATTCTGTACTGTATTGAGTAAAAACAGGACAATTACAGTTACTACATTTCAAGATATAACTTGGAAGCCTAATTCTGAGGAGAGTAGGCAACAGAAATATATGGTCAATCTGTCCTTTCATTGTCCCATACGAAAATGCTTATACAATTTCACTCATATTTCAAGTTCACTCAGCAATCACTGACTGACCCAAGGGTGGAACTACATCACTGGTGGGGGACAACATGTTTACTGTTTGCTTGTTCCCTCTGTGCTGACAGCTCAACACCCGTTTTCTCAGTGAGCGAGGGTTAAAGCGTGTTATTTCACCACAGTGTGACATCACGCTGTCAGGAGCAGGCCTGATTGATCCTTCTGTGTTTCTACCTCTCTGCAGTCCCAGCTGGCGGAGGAGATCACGTTTGAGACCCTGAAGAAGGCTATAGGTAAGAAGACCACACAAAGTTTTTTTGGACCTGCTCAACTCTCTTCTTTTAGCCTTTCCTAACCTCCAGAACTGAAGATGTGCCGGGGCATACATGTTAGAGTTATATCATTTAACTTTAATAAAAAAAAAACGTACTAGCGACGTTAGCTTCGACCCGCATAACCTGCTAACGTTAGTAACAAACATTAGGTGACTAGTCAAGAGATCGCTTCCCTTCGTAGTCATGGAGTTAATTCTCAAAACATCGCGTGCAGCTCTTGACAAGCTTTGTTCTCTCTTTAATCGAAAACTGATCCACCAAAAGAACGATTTGTCTTTTGTTGACATTGTTGAGACTTTTGTTTTGTTGTTGTTATCACAATGAGGACAAAAACATTGGAGGCATGTCTTCCATGGATCAATCATTCTTATTCATAAACGCAGCGATTGCTGCTGAGTTTCTCTTACTATGACGACTTCCGTTGCATAGAATCTGAAAGTGCGAGTGACGTAAGGTTTACTTGTTGTCGTAGCAACGGTTTGAGCGTTCGAATAAAAGTCACAAGTACGTTGCATGACTCCGGATCTGATTTTGTAGCAATATATCCATTTGGGCCAGATCAGAATTGAAAAGATGTGACTCCATGCATTTTTTTGCTGTTCAGACTGATTAGAAAACATCAGATCTGAGTCACATGAAAGGGAAAATCAGTATTGGACACTTTGTGCTGCAGTGTGAACGTAGCCATAGTGATTAAATGTTGAATTATAGATGTTTACTGTATACCGTATTTCCTCTAATAGTGGCCGGTAGTCAATTAAAAGTCGGGTCTCCGATAATGTCCGGGGCCGCGGTCGACACGAACAAATAAAGGCCGGCCCCAAATACAGGCCGGGGGAAAAAACAAAGGAAAAAACAACGGTGGATACCGGTAAACTCCTGGTGCCTGTTATATAATGTAACTGTAGTTTGTAGTAACGTACAAGTGCCACAAGATGGCAGTATGTCACCAGACGGCTCGGCCGGCGGAAGTCTCCGGAGCGTGCCGTCGTCGATTACCGTAATTATCGGTAATGCGTCGCAGTAACAAAAAAACGGCTACCTAACGAACCCCAACAGAAGCAGATCAGAAAACAAGGAGGCTTCGTACTAAAATATGAGCAAATATACTTATCAAACAGAGGGAATTAGAAATAAAGGCCTGTCTCTAATATAAGCCTGCTTCCAATAAAGGCCTGGTACCCTCTGCAGCTGAGGGAAATAAAGGCCTGGGCCAATATTAGAGGAAATACGGTATGTAAGTGATACTTGTAGTCTAGTGTCTATGGAACGTCACACTGAATATGAGTTGTCCTTGTGTAAGTATGTTGTGTGTTTCGGTTTGTTTCTGTGTGTCTTTGCACTATTCCTGTATATTTCCTGTCCTTGGGGCCCAAAGTGATTCTGACTGAAGCTAAATGAGGTGTAGTGGAGGAAAGGTGTAATCGTCTCTGATTGGTTCCAGACACCACCGGCCTGGAGGAGCAGGAGAGGGAGAAGAGGCGTCAGGTGATGGAGAAGTTCCAGAAAGCTCCGTTTGAGGAGATTGCGGCTCACTGCGAGTCCAAGGTGAGCAGAGGATCCAGAACCTCAGACCTGTCGGGTCTTTAAACAGACAAAAGCAAAGCAGCCTCAGAACCTAACAAGTAAAGTTTAAAAAAAAAGTTTGCTCTTGTTCAACTTGAATATTTTGTTTTCACCAGGCGAACATGTTACACGACCGGCTGGCGCAAATCTTCGAACTTACAATTCGGTAAGTTACGCATTTTATAATACTATTTTAATAACTCGTAAGAAAAAGAAGAATGTAATCATGTGACTTATTACATTATTAGTCAATATTATTATTACATTTACCCTTTTGAAGTAATAATTGCTGGTTAATGAAATAATGCGATGTTATTTAATGGGCATTTTAATGATATTTTCACACGTTTTTACTATTTTACTATTATTTTTGCCTTTTATTGTTCCATGCATGTTGTTATTTTACTTTTTCTCTTTTAGTAGTTATTTTCTTTGGACTTTCTTTAATTTTGACTGTAAAGCACTTCGTAACTGTGTTTCAAAAACTGCTATATAAATAAAGCTTGTTATTTATTATTATATTATTATTATTTTACTTCAATTACTACTACTATTTACTATCTGGAAGTTATTACATTATCAGTTGCTACCAGCCTCCTTCTGGGACCAGTTCTTACATCTCACTGGCTGACATGTAAATTCCCCCCCAGGCCTCCTCCCAGCCCGTCTGGAGTGGTCTCCATCTCAGCGGGACACACCCAGCACCAGTCGGTCCCTGTCTATGAGATGAAGTTCCCCGACCTGTGTGTCTACTGAGCAGCACAGACGTACCTGCAGACACACACACACACTCCTCCAGAGGGATGAAATGCAAAAAGAAAATTGATATGCTGAGAAAAAATCTACAAAATCACATCTCCGATTTGTGCTGCAATCCTCTTTAAAACCTGTGTGTCAAACTGACCTCAGAACAGATGTGTCAGGGATGTGATCAGGCCTCAATTAGAAACAAAATGGGATTTCTGTGTCCTAATAACATGATTTCTTGAGGGGAAAAAACAGAAAAAATCACATCCCCAGTGTGCGTCCAAAATCACCCTGCAAAAACTGACAGACTTGTGATTTTGTCTTGTATCCAGACATCAAGCTTATATCAGATAATTTCACCAGTTTCAACAAATTAGACTTTTCTTCAGGAGAATGTAACTTGTTTCAGGACATTTTCTTGGTAAAAGTGAAATTGTCTTGGAGAAAGTTTCTTGTTTGCAGATTTTCTTCACTGTTTTATGATGATTTCTTGAAAGAAGAAGTCATATTGGCATGAATCAAGTGAAATTTACTGAAAGTGCAGAGAGATAATGTGACTAAAAATATCATGAAATAGGTTGATAATAAGCTGATAGGTCTGGAGACAAGAGAACATCACTGGACAGCTTGTCATTTTTTGTAGCGCAATGGGTCAATGTCCCATCTGAAAATTGTTCTGAGCATCTACTTGTTTCACTTTTCCAGGTGCTTGGAAAGCCTCAAAAGTGGAAAAATTACTTCTGAATCCAAAAACAATATTTTTAAACATCTGTTCATTGCCTTTTTTTTTTTCCCCTAACCACTATTTCTTTAAAGACTCTTCTGCTTAATAGGATTGTCTTTACTAAAGCAGACCTGTGGGTCTGTTACAGCAAACCTAACCAGCACTAATGAACTAATATTCCACATCGCCATTTTACTTTGTTTCCTAATCCACGACCCTGAGACTAATCATGATTTATGAGTCGCCAAGAACAAAAAACTAATCGAACCGCTTCCACTCCAACTGTTCACAGTATTTTTCGTTTTGAACCCAGTGTTGCTACCCAGCATGCCTCTGACCCAGCTGGCTGTAATGGCATAAATTTTACTCGAGGACTTACTTCAATCTGTATTCTAGCCAAAGCTGCACACCTTGTACATACGCTGTAGTAGAAATCTAAACTCTGAACTCAGAAACGGCTAAATCCACTTTCAGGCTGAAACCTTTGAAGCTGGTTTTAGCCGCACCGCTCCTCCGCCTCCGAGATCCAGCTTCCGCCTCTTAACCCGTGTATCTGTTCTAGCGGTAGGCTTCAGTACACCGACTAATTAGAGGAAATCTATTTTAGCTGCCAGCCAGAAAAAGTGCTATAACTTCGCTGGTGGTAGACGGCAGATTAGTTGTTTGGCTAATGTGATGCGTTTTTCCTGCAGCTGTTTGCTACCTTGTGTGTTCCTCAGCCGGTTCAGTCTAGATGCTGTTTAGAGGAAAACAACTATAGGAAATTATTTCTTTTCAGTGAGCAACAACCAGCCGAGTCCCACGCAGGGAGAGAAGTGAATAGCAATACTTTACTACAGATACTGGTCATTAACCGCTCAGCAACAAGACGAGTAAACATCAACAGAAGTGACTGGCTCATGGTTGGCGGTCATGTATTTGCCTCTAATGCTGCGTTCCAGAGATGCTGGAAAGTAGGATATTCAGACCTCCTGCTGGGAAAATCTGCAGTGGAACGGCATTTTGAGAAGGAATTCCAAGTCGGAAAATCACATGAGATTTCTTAACCCCGAGGTTTCTGAGCTGCAGTCAACATGGTGACAAACACGCTATGTTCAGGCTACACAGCACTTTAAGTTACATTTTCATCATCGCACGACCTCAAATCTATTAAAAAGCACCTGTGTGGGAAATGGTTGAACATATAAATTTGATAAAAAACAACAAATCTGCAAACTCTGACGAAGGCCACAAGCTGAAACGTTGTTTTTTTTTTACGAACGACTAACTGTTCTCAGTGCTGCAAATGTTGCCGGAATTTACTCATCCAGTGAACATAAACATTTTAAACGTAAAGTTGCAGTTGTTAGCGTTCTATGGCACCCAGCTGTGACTGACATAACATGGGGAAACATGGGGAAACATGATTTTACGTTACGGACAAAGACTTCCCACCGACCAGCTGGGAATTTCCACTTTCTGGTGTTGAATGGAACGCAGCATTTTCTTGCTCTCTTTGGTCTTGTTATAGAATTTCAAATACCAAAATAAGATGATTTCCTAAAACATAATGTGAAGAGGCCAACGGAGCCTGGAAATCAAACCTGAGTTGATGTAACGACCGGGCAAATGGGTCAGGGAGACATCGTTAGTGAACAAACTTTTGGTCAAAGTTCAGGAGGTTTTCCTCTCTCTGCCTGTTGGATCAGGTCCTTGGTCCGGGAAGAAAACCACCAACTGAAGAGTTCCATTCCAAACACAGATAACCACCATTTTATTTTTTTTTAAAGTCAAAAAGGTAGTTCATACGGAGCCTGGGAATGGCCATTGGGAGAAAAAAAAAGTTATATGGAGTCCACGATTTACTGTAACGTTCGCACGTTTTAGTTCATTCGTGCGCACGAGATACAATTCGTTCCCTCAATGTCATTAAACTGTGCAGTTTAGGAAAAAATGCAACTTAAAAGGAACCTTTTAGGTATTGCAGATAGGCCTAGTAAGGATTTGGTATGTTAATATTCATTGTCTGTTTACACTGAATAGGCAAATCCCCCAAATATTGCAACATATTTAGCCACTTAACCCTCAGGCCATGTAAACACAATCAGGTGCTGCAACACACCCAGGACAGGCCACATTTAAACATGATCACCAATATGTGCACTGACTCTTTATAAACTCGTGAAGAGCTCATGGATTATATATCCAGAGCACCATGTCACTATTTTGAGGGCACGTTTTGGCAATTTGTGCACGTAAAGAGGAAATCGAGGAAACGAATTGCATATCATGCGCACGTTACAGTAAATCGTGGCCACGACATAAATAATTTTTCTCCCGATGGCCACTCCAGGGCTCCGTAAGTTCATCCTGTCAGCTTGGTGAAAAGCCTTCACACTGTTACTGCTCACAACATGACCGGCAGCTGCTCAGATTTCTTACTGCGCTTTACTGAAGATGTAAAAACAACAACTTCTGCTCCAAAATGAGGTTTTCACTGACAAATTGATCGCTAGCGTGAAAGTAAAGCTCACTACAGACTAACATCGATGGAGTCATTAGCTGTCTTCACAACTTAAGTATTTGAAAAGTGATTGATAGCAAAGAAATTGTAAAAATCATGGTACTTTTAAAAAAAATACTAGGTAAGTTAAGGCACAGGTTGGCGAAAAGATGCCACTTTTACAGCCTGGATCCACTCTATTTTAGAGAAATATTAACTTTGTGTATTTTGTTTTTTATTTACAAAATGCATAAAGTACTAAAGGACTAAAATTTAGCAATCAACATTTGGTGTTTTCCAAAACGGATTGAAAGCGTTTTGGAATGAAACCCTTCAAATGTAGATCTTAGGACAGAAGATTCAGATGAAATGTGAATCCTTTCCTCTCCTTCAGATATTATACTCAGAACCAGCAGGTGATGAAAACATGAGCACAAAGCACTGAACAGATATTGTAAAACACAGCACAGCACAGTACAGTACATTAGCTCTCCTGAGGGATTTCAGCTGCGTTTAGAGGGACGGAGGAATTATTTTCACGCACATATTAACATTTCTCCACCCAGTATTTTTTGCTGTTCCTGCACTTTGGCTTAACATGGTATATAGTCCGTAACATCGGGTGGTGTAGATATACATGTCGTCACGCTTGTTATTGTTGTGCGTTTCGGTTCTGCCGGTGATATCGACTCGCTGCAAAAAAGCCGCTGCTTCGTGTGGATTCAGCTTCGTGACTCTGTGCTGTCTAGAATACCAAAACACTTTCGTTGCCAAAGAGAGGAGTTGTTTCCCCCCCCCCCCCCCCTCCCTCCACCTCTTTCCCCCCTCCTTCCAAAATGTCTTAATAGGCAGTAAACGCAGACGAAGCCGTAGGAAGAGGGAGAGACCTTCGTTTGACACCTTCATGACAGTAAAACTCCCTGCTGAATATTTCTGACGTTATTCGCCGTCTTCAGTCGTTCAGCTACAGAACGGCGGCGTTTTCGTTCGGATGTGATCTGGCGGCGGCGGCGGTCTGCGCTTTTCCAACAGTCCGAAGACGACTGCGAGGTGATATTTTTGTTTGCAGAAGGGATGCAGAAGGGGGGCGGCGTTTTGTGGATTGAAATCCCTGGTATCTGGCGGGGCGATGCGCGGGCGTGCAGCTGTGCTCTGTAATAACAGATGGTTATCGCCGGTTCCTCTGATCTGCAAACTGGCTCGGTGTTGGGAAAATAAATAAATAAATAAAAAAATAAAAAAAAGGAGAACAGAAATCCCTCCTCCGGGGCGGCAGGTACCCGCCGCCGTCTGAGCAGCTGTTCTCCGCTGCTCCAGCTGAGGTCAAAGGTCGACACCGCTTCCTCCCGCTCAGTGATTATCGGTTTGTTTCAGAGCGAATCCCTAAGTAAGAAGTAATTAGTTAAACCAGCTGACCAATCAGAGGAGAGGGACTGTCGGTTAGTCCAGTTCAGCCCGTTCAGATCGAGATATACACTCACCAGCCACTTTATTAGGTACACACTAAGGCACACAAATATCAGCCAATCACGTGGCAGCAGCTCAATATATATAGAGCATGCAGCTTTTTGTAATATTAAAAACATTAGAATGGGTATTCAACATGGGGTCTGGGGACCACCAGGGGTCCTTAAGGAGGTTCCAGGGGGTCCGCAGCAAACTGATGAATTTGTGAAACTTCAGCATTATTTAATTTACAAGAAGTTAACACAATTAGAGAATGTAGAAGAATGACTGTTTTGATAATAGTTTCTCTGTTATCTCTCTACCTACAATACAGACAGTCATGGGATTCTGGACAAAATCATATCTGACAATAAAAATATTCTCAGATTTGTGTCCGAGAGACAAAATCTCATCAAATGGGGGTCTCTAATGTGGACTAGATTAGGTGTGAAAAGGGTTGAGAATCACTGATCTAAGAGCATCTCAGAAACAGCTGCTGTCCTCCTGGGATTTTCACACTACAGTCTGTAGAGTTTAAAGAAAGAAAACACCTTGTTAATAAGAGAGGTCAGAGGAGAGCGCACAGACTGGTTCAAGCTAACAGAAAGATGCTCCAATAACAGTGTTGTGCAGAAGAGCATCTGAACACACAAGCTGTCGGCCTGTGTGATAAATGGGTGACAGCAACAGATAGACGTACCTAATAAAGTGGCCGGTGAGTGAGGATTCTCTCTAATGTCCAGTGTTAAAACGAGACTCTTACGGCTTCAGATGGAGAACGAAAGGAGGAATAATAAGACGGAGAATTGGGATAGAAAGAGAAAGAAAGAGAAGAGGAAGGTTGTGTGAAGTGGGTTAGGTGTTTGTTGTCCTGTAGCAGGATGCGGATGTGGTTTCCCTGTGCGCCTGAACGTTTCAGATGGTTTTTGTACGTTAAGATTTGAGGAGCGTCGGTCGGGTTTCTGAGAGGAAAGATGAACGCCAAGTGAATTCTGTTTTGAATGAATTTCCTCCACCAGCCAAATACCGATCAGTTTTCCCTTTGGCTGATAATTAGTCGACCCCACTAGCCGCTTTGACACATGTAAGCAGCCAATGTCTACTATTCTACATGTGATATTTGGCTTGTAATATACGGAAAATGTTCGGTGATTTTTGGAATCAACCAGCCATTGTGAGCGATGGACGAAAAAGTTAGTTACTGTCTGATCGTGTGGCTGATAGAGTCTGTAGTTGGGAGTGAGCTGTATGCTGTATGTCCAGGTTTTGAAGAAGGAATGACAGAATTATTACCAGAGCAGCATGAATTAAAGATAAAATCCCTTTGACTGTATCGCCGTTTATCTGACAGATATAAAAACCCCACTGATGCATTTAACAACACAAGCTTGCAATTCTATCGATTAAACTGCATATCTGCAACACGTAATGTCTTACCGTGACATCTTATGATTTAATATGTACTGTACATCTATTGGGAAAACATGTTTATTGTTTATGGATAAATTGCATGACACCTAGAGTAATATCAAGTGGACAAACCCTGCAGGGGCGCTGGGAATATTTACACTGCAAAAAAAAAAAATCACCTGAACAAGTTATTTCATCCAACAAGTAATGAGTCTTAAAAGCTGATGTGTCTTCAAACAGATGAATTGGCCAGTGATGTGGTTTCACTTATTTTCAAAGCAGATTTGAAGAATTTCCTTGAAAGTGACAAAATCTTAACACTCGTTTCAAGATGATGTGACTTGAGTGGGTGGATGAGTGGATCTGCAGTGGAAACGAGTGAATTTATCTCAACCCGTCTGCAGCTTTTTTCATTTGTTTGGAGAAAAATAAGATTTTAATACTCAATACCAGATGAAATGAGTTGTTTATGTAGCTGGAATAAAGTATAATTTCCTCTATGAATGTGTCATTATAGCAGTATATCATATATTTTTGTAAAGAGTATGCATTGTATCGTTGACTTGTTGCCTGGGAGAGATTGGGAGATTTATTCTCGTCTGTCATTTAACAAAATGAAGGAGAATGGTGATTTTGTGAGGATGGTGTTTTGTTTTTTCTTTTTTTTTTGACATGAAGTCAAAGGTTCAGGGTCTCAAGGGGATTGTGCAGTTCTTCTCAATGCTGGGATGCAAAACTCAAGGAGAAATGGTCGCGTTTATAAAAATGTTATTTGATCGTATCCTAGATTGTGTCATTTCAAATATGGTGTAAAATAAATGAAACTTATATCTATAGCCTCCATACATTGGATGATAGAAATTATTTTTACATGCCACAGAGCAGTGGAGTAAATCAATGCAACTTGCTGATTTTGGCATCTAGATTTTCTGAAATTACAACTTTGGCTTGGGTTTGCTCTGAAGCGCAGAGTTTGTGCTGAAGAACCTTCCAGACTTTGCTGATAGAGAAGATCCTCCAGACACCGAGGTCCAGATTCACTGAGACCGCCCTGCAAGTTTTCATCTGATTCACCAAGACATTTATGCAAATCAAGTTGTGGCGCGGAAAAAAGCCGTCAAAAAACAGCACCGAGCAAACAAACAGTCCCTTCAGTCCCGACTGAATACTGCTTCATCTTCACGGCTGAGACCCTGAAGCCTCTGTAGTCGGAGCGTTCTCTGATCTGATCTGAGGTCAGGATGAAAACCTTCTGCTTTGGATGGACAGACTCTTTGTACGGAGTCTTTACTCCTCCATTCAAAGGCACGCGCTCCATTAATTGTGGGTGTTTGCTAAGTGTCAGTGAATTCGGCGCTCTCTCGATTCGCATGACCTCACCCACCAATAGCGATTATGTTGCCAAAATAATGAGATTCACGTAAAAATTTGCATATGCATGACCACGACAGGCTGACAGAGGCTTCAGGCAGCTTTCGGCTCGTTGCACGCAGGCTTTCTGATTCGATCGTTTTGGCGACAAAGTGCTCGCTCTTCCCTTCACAAACCCTCAGTGAGTCTGGACCGGAGTCTGGACCGGAGTCTGGACCGGAGTCTGGACCGGAGTCTCTGCCGAGCGACGTTCTTCTAAACTTCTGTTTCATATCAGCTGCTGTTTCTCAGACTGCGCTCCTCTGTGGTTTTGTCTGTGGGAGATGTTTCTATATGCTAAGACAGTTTGTGAAAGCTTCAGTGTTGCACATTCTTATTCCGATATCAAGTCAGGTGTGGAAGGAGCCAGCAGAGCGTAAGATAAGCAGCACGATGCTGACTAATAAAAGGCTGTTTAAATTAGCATATATTATCAATTTGTACAAAAGGGAGTTTAGAAGTGTCTCAGACTCAGCTGGACGCAGAAATCTGTGAATCTGTGAATCAATCACCTCTGCTACATTTAATACCTAGATAGTGATAATATACATTGAACTAATTAACATTTTTAGCAATTAACCCGATCATTCAGTTGAATAGCCAGCAGTAGCTAGAGGTGTTAGTGCATATTATCAAGATAAAATGCTGAACAATTATAACCGTTACGACAAAAATAATATATAAAAAAAAAAAAAAAAAAGAATGACATTGTATTTGCACTTTGATCACTGTGTTCCTGGTACTATAGGAGATATGATTCAGCACTGGCATTCAGTTTGATACCGCTGGATCATTAGGGATTTTCCCCAATGTACTTTGTGATGTTTTATTCAAGAACAACTCTGTATAACTCTACACTGTAAAAAAAAAATATATATATCTCTCTCTTAACAAGTCACTGAATCCAGTGTTGGGTCTTAACGTCTTATTTTTCTGAAGACAAGTGGAAAAAAAATCTGCCAATGGGGGTGATAATAATTTCGCTTGTTTGCAGTTTTCTTGAATAACGCGGCGTCATCTTGACACTAGTGATCGGCCTTATTTCAAGATGCTTTTCCCCGGCTTCGAGAAAACTCTTGAAGAAAGTGATTATTTACCCGATTTTCACTTGTCTGAAGAAGAATGGGATTTTGTAAAGCCTGAACGCAGGACTTCGATAACTTTTTAAGATGATGGTTGTTGTTTTTTGTTTTTTTTCGGTGTAGCGGCTGAGCGCTGCAACAAAGGGACCACAACAACAAGGAAACCGGGCTACCGATCGTCTTGTTCATGTTTGTGATGCAACCGTTAGTATTTCTGTGCCTGTTTTAGAGATACGAAGGTCTAACATGTGTGTTCAGCCGCCACAATGAAAGGCTTTAACGTCGTGTATTTCAAAAACCGCTCAACCGCTAAAGCTTGGCTTGTTTCGAACAGCGTACACACACACACACACACACACACACACACACTCTGATGATTTTAACCACTAGATGGCGCCGAGGCTCCGCTCCCGTCGCACTTTTCAGGAATTTTTTTGCTTTTAGGTTTGTGTTTAGTACAGAAGATTTTCTAAAGGTTTGGTCTGAATGGTTCCACACATTCAAGTCTAGCTGAAAAAGACTTTTAGCCTTGACGTCTTGATGAATAGTGTTTTAATTTGCTCACTGTATTTCGTTCTTTTTATTCAGGGAAGGCTGACAGTGCTTCCTGTCAGCACCGCCCTGCTGCACACTGGGTAATTCTTGGGTACTGGTAGAATTTGAGAGCAATATAATGTCGCTGCTGATAGGGATGGGACGATATATATATTGAAATTCAATATATTGCAATACAAAAAATGTGACAATCCGTCTGTTGAGTCAGGAACATGAATGGTGATATCAGCTCCATGTTATTCTGCTGTAGTAATCACTAATGAGACTCTTGACCATCACAGTTTCACAAGCTCTCCATCCAAATTATATTATTGTCACTTTGTAAAGACATTTTTAAATTGTTGTTTAAATTCTAGCAGTCAATGGCATCGCTGGAAAGATTTGAGTCTCAGAAATAACCAGAATTTCTTCACAGTCATTGAACTTTTATTGATCACATCGTATCGTGTTTGGATTGAATCATGAACCTCATATCGCATATCGAATCATATCAGGAGATAAACAGATCGTCCCATCGCTAACTGTTGAGAAAATTGAGAAAATTCGACCTAAACCTAAATTACAGAAACTAAAAAATGCATCGTCATCAAGCTTGAAATACAAGGTTATCACCTGACAAAAGCAATATGGAATTATCTTTTATGAAATGTGTGGAACCAATCACTCATAGGAAGCCTTCATGAAGTCTCCATGACGAATGTGATTGGTTAGATCGCTTCCTGGAACCACGGTGGGGGGGCGGAGCCTCGGCGCTTTATGACAAAGCCTCTATTCAATAGTGAACTGTGCATCAAGATTAATGTATGAGAGACTAAAATAAAATGTTTCTATCAAATCCAGTAAAGTGTGATGTGATTTTGTTCCAGTGACTTCTCTCCACAGGAACATGCAGGAGACGGACAGCATGTCTTCTTGTCTTTCTTCTCTTCCTCTTTTTAATAAATTCACTTCTTGTCCCATAACATATTCCAGTAAACAGTGGTTCCAATACACAAATCTGTAACTCAAGAAAATAATATTATAAAATTGCAGGAATCAATGTAATCAGCTGATTTTGATAACTCTTTTTATAAATTACAACTTCGGTTTAAAGGCATAGAATTTGTATGCAAGAAACTTTTATAAATGACCAAACCCCAAAGCCTCCACTGACAAGCAGCATTCAATACATTCTCAGTTTCCCTCTTCTTCCTCTTCCTCTTCCTTCTCCTCTTCTTCTTCTTCTTCTCCTCCTCCCTCCTCTTCCTCCTCCTTTTCTTCTTCACCTCTTGCCCCAGTCGGCCCCGGTGCCCCGGCGGGTCGATGCCCGTGGCTCTGCCCCACGGTGGGCCTGTGGTTGTGGGTGTGAGTCCCGCCGGGCGTGGGGGGGGCGTGGCCTCCAGCCGAGCCCCGCTGAGGCTCGCCGCTCTCCTCGCTGGAGGCTGCGGGACGGCGGCCGGGAGGGGCGGAGCTTCCAGGAGGGGCGGAGCTTCCGGGAGGAGTTCGCTTCTCCTCGTCCTTCAGCTCGTCGCTTTCATCACTGCAGACAGACAGGTTTTTTTAGTGGAATTCGGTCAAACATCAGTCCAACAGAGTGGATGAAAAGTGTGTGAGACTGAGAGATTTCATTCATTTTTAGATTTACATAGTTTAAGCATTTAGTAGACGCTCTTATCTAGATTCAAGATTAACTTTATTGTCCCATAAAGTGGAAAATTTGTCTTGGGCTATCACCCACGCTGCAGCCGTAAAAGACAAAACATTCCACATACAAAAAACATACAAAGATGTTAGTAAATAAAATCATACAGCAAGGTTCCTAAAAGCACCGACAGACAAACAGAAGAAACTATCTAGAGCAACTTCCAATTCCAGTGGAAATTCCCGGATCGGCAGAATTACAAGCAAGCAACTGTAAGGAGGTCAAAGGTCACAGCACCCTGACAATAGATGTAACGGATATTTATGTCACTAGAATGATCATGTAAGATAGAGGAATGCTAGATAAAGACATGAGCCAGGCAGAAAATGTATTTATTTTTACTTCATGCAATGATTTTATGGATTCTATATCACATGATAATTGCTAAAAGTCAGATTAAAGCCCCATTAAAGGTGGATTCATTTTATTGGGGGTGGTCGTTTGTAATTATAATTATTCCCAACACAATCCATACTTTTAATCTGGAAATTTTGTTTATGTGATGAATGATGAATGATAGGAAGTGTTGATGAATGACAAAAATGTGTCTGTTTTCATCAGATCGCCTCTATTTGAACATATCAACTCTATTTTAATCAAATCATCTTGATTTACTTAACAATTTATCACAAAATGTAATTTAATTCACACGCTTTTTCATCACTTTGTCTATGTTGTCATCACTTAATGGGCAAGTTGACCAGCAGGATAAACTTGAAAAATTGTTTTCAGAATGTGTAAATAAAGTGTTATCTCGACAAATAACGCAATGTAAAGATAAAACAAATAAATGAACTCGTTATCACCGGAAAACAGTGTGAATAAAATGTATGAATTTATGTCCTCAGTGGGCTTCCGTACATTCTCCCTCTCAGTGACTTCCTTTCCACAGCTCACCTGTCAGGGAGACTGTGTGGTGGAGGAGTTTTGGTGCTCTGCTCCTCTGGCTTCTCCTCCCGCTGCTCCCCGCTCTCCTCGCTGGACTGAGGGGAAAGCCGCGGTTTGGGGGGCCGGCTGGCCCGGCGGCAAGGGGGTCCGGGGCCGCGGCACTGCTGTGCCGGCAGGCTGTGGTTGAAGCGGGCGGCCGCCATGCACTCTGCGCTCGTTTTGTCGCACACACACTGCAGCTTGTCACACACACTGACGCCCTGACCTGAGGAGGAAACATGATTAACCAGGAGACAACAGGAGATCAGGGGAAGGGTTAGGAAAAAGGGTTACAAAGAAAATGAACTTGTTAACACAGGAAAACAGCGTGAATAAAATGTATGAATTTATGTCCTCAGTGGGCTTCCGTACAGTCTCCCTCTCAGCCTTCCTTTAAGTTTCCACAGCTCACCTGTCAGGGAGACTGCGTGGCGGAGGAGTTTTGGTTTATGCCGGATTATGAATGGGTACTGCAAAAAATATTCATCTTAAATCATTTAATCTGTTGAGTCTTTAAATCGCACTTAAAAGATGTTGAAAATATCTAAGAATCGGGTGAGATCATTTCACTTGTTTGCAATGAAAATCAACTTATTTCAACAATTTTCTTCAGCCAAGTGTCATTTTCTTGATGAGAGTGGAATGATCTGCCTCATTCAGCCTGGTTTCAAGATATGGACGCTTCTAGAAACAAGTAGAATTATTTCACCACTTTGACAGAATTGTTCTTGTTTTAAAAACATGGCAGCAGTAAACATGTCGTCCCTACAGATGATGCAGTCCCTCTGTTGGCCAATCACTAATAACTATACCTTGTTTTAACCTGAGATCGTAAACCTGAACCTGATGCTAAATTACTTGTAAAGAATTACTTGCTAAGATGGACATTTTTTTTGCAGTATGTTGTTCTGGGATTTAGCCCCAGGCTTGTGAATAGTTTCAACGTCAATAGAATAATTTAGGATTTCTCATGGTGCGTTCAGATTATGAGCAACAAAGCTATACATCAGGCAAGCATAGAGAGCTATAATCTCCCTACACGCCTGTGGACTCCATCAATGCAAGAAATTAAAATACAAAAAAACTTCAAGGCACTCTCTTTAAACCAATTAAAATGCCTTTATTGTCATGGCATGGTCATATTAGACTTTAAAAACAAACTTTGACGCGTTTCGGCATCAAGCCTTCGTCAGGAAGTCAAACAAAAAAGTCTAATATGACCATGCCATGACAATAAAGGCATTTTGTATTTTTGTGTCAACATGTATCCTTATCCAAAGAGCGCCTCAAACAAACTTAATTTTGAGTGCAGGAAGCGCTCCTACCCAAACAGTTTTTGAATGCAAGAAATAATTTCTGCTCCATCTGGAAGGTAGTCAAAGATTACAGAGAGCCAGCTAGCTGCTGCCTGGAAGAGTTTTGGTGGAACCGTCAGGAGAAGAGGGAAAACAATGAAACAACTTTCTCACTATTGTGATTGTGTCGGGGGAAAAATAAGCTTCACCCTTGTGGGTCAAAGTGAATGAGCAAAGGTTGAGGAGTCTTCTGTGGATTCTTTATTCAAAACAGGCATGGAGAGAAAACCTTCAGCACACACTCAGGTGGACTGCAGGATATTCTCTGACAAAGGGTAGAAATGTTGGTTTCTTTATACACTTCAGTATGTATAGTTGCTTTGTTCATCCTTTTCTAAGAAATCAATATATGGCTATGACAATACACACTAACATAAAGTCTATTCTTACATGATTGTCTCTAACAATGAACACTAGTCTGAGGGCTAAACATCGAATATCATGTGGAAGTCATACACAGCTGCATGACTTCTTCATGTGATCAGGACATGATCACATGAAGATCCTTTACTGAATACTCCACTATGATATTCAGGGCAAAGGACACAGCGTTCTATTTTATTTCCTACAATTGCTTGACGCTTCATCATGTCATTGGAGAGTGAAAAAGTTGGAAGTCAGCTCCACTACAGCATCACCTACAGTATCTGGTTCCTGTCTTCACTCCTGGGAGGATTTAGAGGTCTACTCACATCGTGGTTTCCCGTTCTCACAGGAGATCTGGGCGTTCAGCTTCCTCTCTCGCTTGCAGCCCATGGAGCTGATCTGCTTCAGGCAGCAGTGATGGAAAAAACAACACCTGAGACAGAGGCACAGGTGATGAAGACAGACTATTCCTTTTTTGTACATCAATGTGTAAAACTATCAGTGACACCATTGAGCTGGACCACGTTCTGCACACTTCATATCTCTCAACTGCCTTCGTGTTGCGTTACAAAATCTGGACATCTATAAAAAAAAATATATAAATCTATACATTTCGTTACGCAAGAAAGCGAGAAATGCCTTGAGCAGACCGCATTAAGACCACTGGAAAGACTCTAGGCTCCTTTGAAGAATCCTTCGAAGAATCCTTCAAGATCTCATATAAATTGATTTCATTTTTGAGAGGAAAAATTGAGGGAGTCACTCTCAGTTATACTGGCTGACCAGAGGTGTCACTAGTGTGAGAGTGACTGCTCAACATCTTTCTTTCTTTTCGTTTTTAATGTCATTTTATGTATTTTTTTCTGTTTTATGTGAAGCACATTGTATTTGCCTTGTGTATGAAATGTGCTATATAAATAAAGTTTGCCTTGCCTTGCATTACACTACATGTTTGTTTGTTTGTTTATTTTAGTTGCACCTGTTTATCTCCTATATTACCTTTTATTCCTATTTTTTATAATTTCTTTTCGGCACACGCTTTTATGTAAAGTTCAATCTGTTTTTAATTGTATCTCTGTTTGTTTGTTTGTTTGTTTACTTTTAGTAGCACCTGTTCATCTCTTGTATTACCTTTTATTCCTGTTTCTTTATAATTTCTTTTCGGCACACACTTTTATGTAAACTTCGATCTGTTTTTTAATTGTATCTCTGTCTGTGTGTTTTTTTTTTTGTTGTACCTGTCTACCTCATATACTACAAAGCACTTTGTAAACATTGTTTTTAGAAAAGTGCTATACAAATAAAGTTATTGTTATTATTATTATTATTACTACATGTCTCCCTGTAAGCGGCTGCTGACCTGTCCAGGTGGTCCAGTGGCTGGCCGCCTCCCTCCTGGCCGCAGTAGCAGCCGTACATCTCGTACTCATGTGGGCATCGTCCCGTCAGGCAGTTCAGCATTTCCCCCAGAGCCGGCATCTCCAGCCTGGCTCGCCCGTCACTGCCGTACAGGCTGAAGGGCCGGCTGCATTCTGTTAAGAGACAGGATGGCAATCACTATAATACACTTCAAAAACAGTTGCAAAGTGCTTTACACACAGCAAAGCAATAATCTAGTAAAGAAAAGCATGTAAGATAAATTTAAAAAAAGGGCAGATGTGAATCAGAAACAGGGTTACAGAGGAATAAAACAGGCAAATGCAATCAGTCTGAGAGCCTGTCTGCAAAACTGCTTTAACATTTAAGACTTATTTTAAAGATTGTGATTTTCACACCCTTATATCATCAGGCGGGGTGTTCAATAGCTGAAAGGATTAGACTGCATGGCTAGACTGAAGTGTAATTTTCACATTATCTGAAATATCTTCAGGAAAGATCAGGGGGGGGAAATCACTGAAATGCAGCCAAAGAATGGAGTTCTACTTGTATTAAAGGTGTCAGAGAGGCTTCTTCTGCTTCTGCTTAGTTTAGTTTAGTTTATTTGATAATTGATTAAAATACATTATACCTTGTACATACATTCTAAAATCATCAAGGAATACACAAAAAGCCGCAGACTTATTCCCATTGTGGTCCTTGCTCTTAGACATACAGCACACATCCAGTTTAATGGTAAAAAAAAAAAGTATCTAAAATCCTTACAATACAATCTAGTTGACAATCATGTTAAAAATATAGTACACATTATTGCAACGTCCCTTCCTCTGACCTGTCCCCTTACTCTAGGACCTTTTCCAGGAGCCACCTCTTAATTTTAGCTTTAAAGTTGTTTAGGTTTGGAGGCTCTTTGATGGCCAGTGGCAGCTTATTCCATTCATGAGGCCCTAGGAACGCAAATGAACACTGGCCAATATTTCTCCTGCACCTTACTGAAAGCAGATGGACCAGGCTAGCTCTGGTTCTGTGGCTGTGGGCTTCTCCTACTCCAGAGAAACAGTCGGTGAGGTAACTGGGGGCCCGATCATTAACTATCCTGTGAACCACTGACAGTCTAAGTTATGTACGTCTGTTGGACATGTGACTTGTTCTTTACCTCTGCTGTCTGGCTGCAGCTGGATGTCGCTCAGACCGACAGACTCCAGCAGCGACCAGGCGAAGAACGGCACCGCCCGCCTCTGAGCCACATCCTGGCCTTCCAGCACACACACACACACACACACACACAGATAAGGACATATGACATGACAGTGGGAGAGAGGGAGCACATGTTGAAGATATACACTGAGTTTACAAGACATCATGAGCACCCTCCTGATATTGAGAAAATAAAGTGATAGTAATAATAATAATAATAATGCATAATCCATGTTTCAATTGTTCCAAGGCTTTAACCAGTCTAGGGCTGCAACTAACGATTATTTTCATTGTCGATTAATCTGTCGATTATTTTCTCGATTAATCGATTAGTTGTTTGGTCTATAAAATGTCAGAAAATGGTGAAAAATGTGGATCAGTGTTTCCCAAAGCCCAAGATGACGTCCTCAAATGTCTTGTTTTGTCCACAACCCAAAGATATTCAGTTTACTGTCATAGAGGAGGAAAGAAACCAGAAAATATTCACATTTAAGAAGCTGGAATCAGAGAATTTTGACTTATTTTTCTTAAAAAATGACTCAAACCGATTAATCGATTATCAAAATAGTTGGCGATTAATTTAATAGCTGACAACTAATCGATTAATTGTTGTAGCTCTAAACCAGTCTCCTCCCCCTTCATCTCCACCTTCCCTGATTTAACAGGTGAAATCAATAAGCGATCAGAGCTTTCACTTGGTCAGTCTATTTTCCCAAAGAGCATGTGTTTCTAATATTTTGTACTCTATACATAGTGCTTGGTGTATCATATCAGAACTTTTCTGCCCAAACTACCGTCTGTGTCCGTCTCTTGTGAGCTGTCCAGCAGTTCCTCTTCCTCCTCACATGGCGGTTTGTCTGTTGCAGCCTTTTCCTTTTCCTCCTCCTCCTCTTCCTCCTCGCTCTTCTCCTCAGAAACACCCTCGGTCGTCGTGTGTGAGGAAGGTTTCTCAGGTGACGGTGTGGTTCTTGTGTCGATCTCCGCTCCTGGTCTGGAGGAGGTAGCCGGTCTGGTTTGAGTCGTCTGGTGCAGGTTTGTTGTCGATCTGGACTCGGTTGTTGCAGATGTGCCAGGCTCCTGACCTGCAGCAACATGTTTGAACATCACTGTTTAAATCACTTAAAAGGTCACAAATTATTCAGTTTTCAGGATTTTGTTATCAACTCTCCTCTGTCTCAGGATCAGAATAATGTTCTTCATGATGTTATGCAAATAAATAATAATAATAATAACTTTATTTGTATAGCACTTTTCTAAAAAACAATGTTTACAAAGTGCTTTACATACAATAAAACCCAAAAGCAGTGATGTGAAACTACCACAATGAATGATAGAAAAATTTTAAAAAATTTAAAAAATATATATATAATAGAAAATAGAAATAACAGGTAATATATGATTAAAAACAGATCGAACTTTACATAAAAGTGTGTACCGAAAAAAATGATAAAAAATAGGAATAAAAATAGGAATACAAGAGATAAACCAGTACAACTGAAAAAAAATGTAGTTTAGTTAAAAGTTGAATTAGTTAAATTTAATTAGTGTGGATATGATTAGTTGATTAATTGATTCACAGAATATTAATCGATTATAATTTTGATAATCACTTCAGTTATTTATCAAGTAAAAATACCAACCATTTGCTGGTTACAGCTTCACAAATGCTAAGATTTGCTGCTTTCATATCATTCTAAAATCAATACTTTTTTGGCAAGAAGAAGAAATTTAAGAATCACTTTGGGCTCTGGGAACTGGTGAGGGGCATTTGTCATTATTTTTGACATTTTATAGACTTAATGATTAATCAATTATTCGAAAAAATTATCGATAGATTCATTGAAAATGAAAATAATCATTAGTCTTCATTAATTTGAAGATTAAGTCATCACAATACTGGACCCTGATTGGTCGACAGCAGCAGCTCCTCCAACTCAAATGAGGTAAAAGAGAGATTGAGGGGGCCAATCAGGACCGAGTCCAGCTGTGATGCGTTTCCTGGAGTTAGTCTGAAACTGCCTGTTAAAAAAATGATGCATTTCCTGGAGTAGTTATCAGATATCTCCCCCCTCTATTTGGCCTGATAAACTTTTCTACCTTTTTTCTAGTATTTATGTCTTTACCTACCTTCTCTATTCTATATGATCATTCTAGGGACAAAGAAACATGTTACATAATTGTCTGGGTGCTGTGGCTTTGATCTTTGCACTCTTTACCATTTGTTGCTTGTGATATTTAGGAACTTGGTTATTCAACTGTTGAGCTCAGTGTAACTCTTGATGAGATTTCCAGCTAAATACCTAAAAGGTAATGATGTAAGGTAGAGTATGAAGCGTCTTTATTTTCTTTTTATGTGACCATGTCTTGTCTATTCTTACAACATTGTTCCACTCATAGTCAGTTGGCACCCAGAGCTTCTGCCTTGCAGTTTTAATTCGTCCTCGTTCTTCTCTTCATGTTATTATTGGAACGAGCTTCATATGAACCGATCCACCAGGACCAATTCCTGGCTCATGAAAATGCGCCTGGCGATTAAAGTGATTCTGACACTTTCTGCAACAGATGCAAATTACCAAGATGGTGCAAAGGTTTAATTAATTCCATTCACCCAGTGTGTTAATTAAATGCTAATTCATTTCCACTGAATTTCCAAGTGAAGTGCATCTGTTCTGCCTGGAGCTGGCTCACCTTGGCTCACAGGACTCAGATTAACAATAGAAGTTGGGGGTGTGAAGTTTTCCTCCAATGAATTGTCAGAAGTGGTAGGCGGAGGCTTTGAGACAGCAGTGGCTCTGATTGGTTGGGTTTCTCGGTGTGGGAGTCTCATTGAAGAAGTAGATCTTGTTGTTGCCATGGCAATAACCTCTTGGCCTGGAAAAGTGCCTGTTATCACAGTTCACAAACAGATTACAGAATGAGGGGAAATAATCCTGATTTTGCATTGAAATAACAATGTTTCTGCATAGTGAGCTGACCTTTGGTTGCACCACTTAGAGAGCTGGTGTCCTGCTTGGCCCCGCCCCGCTCCGCTCTGCCTGCGGTCGGAGGCGGTGTCGGTGTGACTGTGACGGTGCCAGGTCCCGTACCTCGGAAAAGAGCCCGGGACAGAAAGCCCTTTAGAAAAAAGCTATTCAATTCCCCCCCACAATCAAGCAAGGCAATAATAAAAAGCACTCACATTGTTTTTCTTACTTGATTTGCAAGTTTACGTGGTGATTTATGTGCTGAGTGGGTTTCATCACCCTCAGGCCCTTGAAACCTGTCGAAACCCCGCTGTGTAATTTCAAAACCACATGGGCATCGAGCAGAAAATAAGCATTTTTGCAATTAAATGTTTTTTTGCCTGGCAGCGGTGTGCCACTTGATGGATACACTTAATCAAACCACTTAACTAATATCACTTTCACCCATGAGAAAAAAGATCACCAGACAACCTTGCTGGCAGTTGGCTATCCCACAGTTTGGGGACAAACATGGCAGAAGCCAATAGGGAGCAAAAGCGGAAGTGTAAGCTGAAGCCTTCCTGCGGTCGACTAGCGGCTAAGTGGCTAACGTGATTTTTCAGTGACAGCAAAGTATTCTGTCTGCTGCAACTAAACAAAGTAATGAATGGAGTTGAGATTCACCTCTGTCTCACTATGCAGCATGAGCTTTTAGACAATTTACATGTTTCTGGTATTTTAGGGCATAGAAACTTCCAGAAAAGACTTTGTAACGATAGAAAAAGAATGAACCAGCTGGTGACAGCAGCTGATCCTCCAGCAGGCAGCAGACTGTCTCATGGCAGATTTTCACCTGTTCAGATGCAGTTTGTACGGAGCTCCTCTGGGGTCACATGGTAGAAAAAAAAACTCCATGTGTAAATCTGTGGGAACGGATTTGTAAACTGTGCGAATGGATTTGTATTGTGAATCCGAGGGCACGGTTTAGAAAGCCGTACACACGGATTTACACATCAAGTTTTTTTTTCTACCATGTGACCCCATAGTGGCTCCGTAAGTTTGGGACTTTGCTAAAGTCCGAGTTCAGCCTCATGAGGAACTGAAGACATTTTGTCACTGGAGCTGTGAAGCTGCAGCTACCGCAGCTTGTTCCCTTTGCAGGAGATGGAACATTCCAGCTAGCTAAAAGCATGCTGGGTAGTGTAGTTGAATACTGAATGGATTTTTGTGAAATTAAGCCAAACGAGATGTGTTGATGCTTCCTACAACATTATTTCAAAATCCAAGTCATATGTTTTTTAGATTGCTTACATGAAGGAACCTCCCATTCATTGAAACAGGGTAAAGTCGACCCAAAGGTTGACAGAAATGACATCGACATCGGCTCCCTACAGCGAGCCTCAGTGTGCTGACCCTGGAGGTTCTATATTAACTGACCTGTTGGAGAAGCTGATGACTTCCTGGTTCCTTCCTCACTGGACTCCTCTGTGGCTGCAGTGGTGTCAGCGGTTGTTGCTGCAGTTGACTGAGATGTTGCTGCAGTGGAGGTTGAAGCTGGAAGCAGAGTCAGGGTTTCCTCCACTGAAGAATGACAAAACAGGTCTTTGATTTCTCAAGCATTCATGTCTCAGAGTCTGTGTACAGAAAACTTACAGACTACACTGATACAATTACAATATGAAGTTAGATGGTTATACTGACACTCACCATGCTTATTATCTAACTCTTCCTCCCCCTCCCCATCATCATCATCATCATCATCATCATCAGCATCATCCTGTTCTTCAGATGACTGGTCAGGATCAATTAAAAGCATTGTTTTGGAAGTTGTGGTGATGATCTTGGTTGGACTGGGTTGCGGTTTAGCTGATGTTGGTGATGTAGTTGTGGCAAAGGTTGTACCTGCAGAGACATCAGCTAATTTAACATTAACAAAAAATTAAAACAAACCCCAAACATTTCAACAATATTTTCCACTAAAACATGTCTACATGTATGTTTGTATTTTAGGCGCACATTGGAGTTTTAGTTAAACAAACATTTCCTGGTGGCAGAGCTGCTCTGGAGGCAGAGCTGCTCTGGAGGCAGAAATAATATGATTGAGTTAAACCTCAGTGGGCGGAGCCAAAGAACCACAGTTTTTCTGGTCAAGTAACATCAGACTGAAGCTCAGTGAAAAAGACAAGAAGAGAGGAGGAAGCTAATATTATGAAGCCTAGCACGCTGCTGCTAACTGAAAAAATACAATCTAGTTATCTAGGTTAGCTAGTTAGCTAGCTGACCTTCAAGTTCAAACTAGCTATCTAGGAAAGCTAGTTAACTAGCTGCTGACCTTCCAGCATTGTGAATGTCATGATCATGAATGAATGAAAAAATAAGTCATTGCCATTTATATTTTTTCTTTATATTTTAACTAAGTTCCTTCTTTGCTATTCAAGTCTGCTAGCTAGCTAACTAACTCGTGCTCCAAAAAACTGTGGTTCTTTGGCTCCGCCCACTAAGGTTTAACTCAACCAATGAGATTATTTCTGCCTCCAAAGCAGCTCTGCCTCTGAGAAGTGTTTGTGGAACTGAAACTCTGATCTACAGAGTCATTTAGTTGACGCTTTTGTCCAAAGCAACACTCAGTAAAACCTAAATTCCTTTCCTGAAAATATTAACGTGTAATGGAGAATTGCCTAGTTAAGAAATCAGAGCCAGGGTGAAAATGATTTTTTTTCTACAGGAGCAAGATCAGTGTGATGTTATGAAGTGTTATGACAGACTCCCTACAAAGGAAAGACCACACTTACCCTCTGAGGCTAAACTTGACATGAGAGACGTTTCTTCATCACCTTCACCTTCCTCAGACGAGTCCTGCAGAGCGGCTGCTGTTAACTCACTGGGAGTTGTAGTTCTTGAAGGAGTTGTTGTAGGCTGAGTAGATGATGTCATAGCGGTGTGCGATCTCGGTGGTGTTACGGTACCATTTTCATCTGCAGAGCCCAGTGCACTGTGGGTAATCGGAGCGAGGAGCTCTGATTCTGCTCCACTTAGTGTTCCTCTGTCAAGGTCGACCAACACTGAAGCTGTAACACAGGATTTGATAGATTGTTCTTAATGTACGTTGTTATGTGTAAGATGGTGCCTAGTGAATATTTGAGTAAAGGGTAACACTTTACAATAAGGGTCACTAAGTTGAAATACTTAATAAGCATTAACTAACCCTTAATTAACAGTTAACTAATGTGCCTGGTAATCATTTACTAATGGTGTTAATGTTATACATAATTTAATAGTCATCTTTATAAACTATTAAATAATGTATAAATTAATACCTTAGTTAACATGACCACCATTAGTAAATTACACATTAGTTAACTGTTAATTAAGGGTTAGTTAATGCTTATTAAGTATTAACTAACCCTTTTATCGCACAAATCACCTTTGAAATTAGACACATAATTGATTAGACTAATTCAAAATTGCATCATCTTGTTTTTATATCAATGAACTGCTGAAATATGTTTTTATGATCGACTGTTAAGATCACTGGTACACAAAGTGATGACAAAATTTGATTTAAATCTTTTAGCACTATTTCACTCAGTTATACCATTGCCATGTTAATATTTCCCAAATATCGCAGCTTTTTGAAACTTCTGTACAGATCAGTCAACTATCAACCATTTACTGTAGAAGGGTAGATCCTTAGTGTTTTAACTCTGATCAGAACTTAGGAATTATGTTTCAAGTTTAAGTTCAGGGTTCAAAGTATTGTTTTTAAAGTGTATTTTGGTATTTTTTTTACATCTACTCTCTGTTTAGAACAGAAGTGGAGAAGCTTTATTACTGGATATAGTTTGGATCACTGTTGGGTTAGAGCAGTCAGATATAGAGGGGAGCAGATTATTGCTTTATATAAAATATTTATATAAAAAAATATTTATTGTTTTCAATCAGAAGCTGATTGGTCGCTCACCCGGGCCACTTGCTGGAGGATTGTGGGTTGTCAGATCCTTTTTTATCTCTTGGTGCCCAAGTGCCGCCTCTGTCTCCGTCTCATTCAAATCTGTAAAGCAGCAACAAGTGAGAGGCAGACAGGAAGCGTCTGAGCCAAATGACTCACACAGCAGCAGGAGACTTACAGAGGATAAATTCATTTTGGTGATTTGAAAACTGTAGAATGGTCAAGTCGAGCTAAATCTAGTTATATAGCAGCTTGCAACAAGGCAGGTTTGTCACAGGGCGTTTCGCAGCAACAAAGGAAATACTTACAGATAGAAACAACAGAGACCAAACGTGTGTAACCATAAGGATAATAACCTTTAGGGATGAAACTGAAGGTGTGTGTTGTCTCTTCCTCCTCCTCCACTCCTTCCTCAAACTCCTCTGGAACGACAAAACACACAAAAAGCACAATTAACACACACACATGCAAGTAAGATTCCCAAGAAGGCGGAAATCAATTACTGCAGTACTGCATACTGGTAAATATTAGTGGTGACAAATATTAAAATGCTAGGTAACACTTTACAATAAGGGTCACTAAGTTAATGCTTATTAAGCATTCACTAACCCTTAATTAACAGTTAACTAATGTGTCTGGTAATCATTTACTAATGGTGTTCATGTTAACTAAGGTATTAATTTATTCATTATTTAATAGTAATCTTTATAAACTATTAAATAATGTATAAATTAATACCTTAGTTAACATGAAGACCATTAGTAAATTACACATTAGTTAACTGTTAATTAAGGGTTAGTTAATGCTTATTAAGCATTAACTAACCCTTAACTTAGTGACCCTTATTGTAAAGTGTTACCAAACACTATATGTAAGCATCTAATAAATTGTCAAATTAATTGGTACAATTACCATAAACAAATGAGAGAATGAAGGAGACGATTGATCACCTCTAGCTCACACCAGTAGTATTGTAAGTGCGAGTGTTTCTCCACATTAAAACCACATTTCCCATAAAGCACCCAGTAATTTTAGAAATTATACAGTAGGAGTTTAACAGCTTTCAACAGCCTAAGGGTCAGAAAAAATGATTCAGCACATAAATGGCCTTTTAAACGTTGAATTCAAGTAGAAAAAACATGAAAATTGCAGCTAAGAAGAAGTAAATAAAACCATACATTTAAGAAATCCATACTGTTTCCCATACTTCCATTCATATAGTCTGTGTGTGTGTGTGTGTGTGTGTGTGTGTGTGAGAACCTTCTGTCTTTAAAACAGCCACAGCCTCAACTTCACCGCCTGACAAACAAATACCTTTAAATAGTCGCTGCCCTGTCTGGTCGTCATGGTGCTAAATCTGTAACCGGGGGCCAATTAGAGCGTACCTGGCAGCGCGGCCCGGGGGGGCGGGGCCGGCGGCGGGGTGATGAGGTCACCGTCCATCCCCGCCGTGTCACTCTGGTTATCCACTCCGCTGTTCATTAGTGAGTCCAGCTCTGTCGGCCACACACAATAGAGCTGGAACTGAGATGCTATTTATTTGACCGGCAGTAGTGAGATAAACCCAGGATCCTCACTCACACTTTTTTTGGAATAAAGAAAAGTGTGCTTATTTTCTCATTGATCCCCATGTATTTCTGAAATTATATAATGGGGTTTATTGTGGTTTCAAGGGCCCAAGCATTATAGAATTCACGCAGCAAAATTGCATTTTTTGGGTTTTCTGGCTTTTCCCCTGAGACAGTGATGAGCAGAAAGCAGACAGATGAACAAACCGGGGCTTTACCTGCTGACAGGAAGGAGGAGTTGGAGAGCTGGAAGCTGCCAGACTCATTTCCCACTGAGAGAAGATGTGAAGAGGAGAAGGGAAGGACAAGCTGAGAACAACACAGTGTGCAGTGCTACTACTTTACTCTGTAATACAGTTTAACAGATCAGACAATGTTGGTTTAACTTCAGTCATAAGATTAATTTGCTCTATGTTTCACTGATTAAGGAACTTCACACTGGAATCAACACAGAAGTAGTGCCACCAACAATGACTACTACTATTACTACTACGACTAACTACTACTACTACCACTACTACTACTGCCACTACTGCTACTACTGGTACTATAACTAGTACTACTACTACTACTACTGCCACTACTATTATTGGTAAGGCAAGGCAAGGCAAGTTTATTCATATAGCACATTTCAGCAACAAAGCAATTCAAAGTGCTTTACATAAAACATTAAAAGCATTGAGACAAAGTGAAAAAGATCAAATTCATATAAAAGAACAAGCAAAATGCATTGCATTAAAAGAATCAAATCAAGTAAAATAGGAAGATATTTTTACCCCCCTAAAGGAAATGGTATGGTTTTGGTATTACTATAACTAGTGCTAGTACTACTACTACTATAACTACTACTGGTACTACTATAACTAGTACTACTACTGCTACTATTACTGCTATTACTGCTGCTACTACCGCTAATACTGCTGCTACTACTACTGCCACTGCTACTGCTATTGCTACTACTTCTATTCTACTATTTTACTATCGAGTACTATTACTGTACTAGTATAGTCGAGTATTACTACCTGGTCTACCACTACTAGTAGTAATCCTCCTACTACTAATAAAACAACAGCTTTTGTCTTGTATTTGACATTAAATCATCAACAGTCTTTATTTAAAGATAATGTCAAGTGAAAACAGGAGAAGTTGTAGACCAGTGGAATCAATAAATTGATTACTCTGATTAAAAAAATGTAAGTGTAACTTGACTACAAGCTACTACATCTTCCCTGTGCAGTGTGCAGTCTACCCGCCTGCTGCAGCCTGGCTCCTCTAGTTATTTCAGACAGAGCAGCTCGGGCAGGAGAACATCTATATTTGGTTCTGGCGGATCAAAGCGACGCTGTAGAAATCCTCGGCTTTTTTTTTTCTGCGTGGGCAGAAAACCGCAGGATTAAACGTCAAGAGGTCAGCGTTTTAATTGGCCGAGATACAGAGGAGGTGTGACTCAACCGTCTGCGTTTCCGCCCAATCGCTCGCCTCCCCAGATGTGACATCGTCGACCCGCTCGGGGAGCGAGGCGCCCGGCTGACGCACTCGTCTCGCTCTCTTTTTAAAAAAAAAAACGGGGAGAAGAAACCGACGCGGACGCCTGGGTTCCTTCACACCGCCCCTCTCTCTCTCTCCTCACGGGGTTTGATAGATGTGACTGTTGGGTTTGAAGTGGGCTGACGTCACTCCGCCTCACCTGCTCCCGCCCGGCTGAAGGCGGCGGTCCCCACGGTGCCGAGCGGCGCCGCTAAACACAGAATGAAAGTAATGAGAGGGAAAGTTTGTGATGAGATTCAGCCTGTTTTTGCCAGCAAGGTCCCTCCAGCTGTGTTCATTTTAATTATTTATTCTCTCTTACCGACTGGGGTACCTGCAGACCCAGAGCTATACTTTTTGTCATATCTCACAGGTGCTTTATTCTACCATTCCAAATTTTTCATGACTTTGTCAATCAATTTGTTCCTCATGACTTCATAATATTGTTTTCTGTTTCTGTTTTAATTAGTGCTTTTTAAAAATACCAATGTATTGGGGTCCTGGGGGACCCCGGTCAAAAGCACCCAATTCCGCCTATGCAGTTTTAATAGATGGAACTATTTATTGAGTTCATGTTTGCCATGGGTCCTAATTTAAAGTCTCACACACTATCGGGGGGGGGGGGGGGGGGGCTCTCTGTCAGTCATTTTGAAGGAGACAGACACAGATGCAGCAGACTCACCCTGCATTCCAAATCGCATACTTTTTCTTTTTACTACACTACGTACTACATCTGCCCTTAGAAAGTATGTACTGTGCATGTAGTAGGCAGACAATTGGGACATACTATTTCGTCATCACATTGCGTCTTGAACTTTGACCCTCTTGCTTATATATCCGTCGCAGTAATACGGTTGCAGTTTGTTTGTTTTGTTTTTTTCTCTCTCTGGCGGCTCAGCATGCGGCTCAGTCGAAGTGACGTGTCTTCTGCTGCGCAGAGGATTGTGGGTCAGAATAGCCAAAAAAGCATGCTGGCCTGCATACTGCAAAATTCGACCGGATGTAGTAGGGCATCCGGGTATTTTCTGGCATACTGCATTGACATGCATGAATTGGGACATACTAAATCTTTTTCTGGCATACTAAATAGTATGGAAGTATGGGTATTGGAACACACCCACAGATTTCCTCATGTGCTCTGTGACCCTAAATACTAAGAGTCAGAAATACAATACATAATTTAATTAACTGTAACTTTCCTAAAATAATAATAATCTGTTGGGTTGTTTTTTTTCAGATGACATTAATTATATTACTAATAATGTTTTGAGAAGAAATAACATTTTGCTATGATAATTGTTTCTTACAGTAGTTTATTCTTGGGGTCGTAACAACACATTATGTAATAACTCCACAAAATGTAATACATTTTCACTTCATTATGTAATAACACCCGCATTTTGTAATAATCTGCAGCATTTTGTGATACACAGCTTGAACACAATATGTAATAAATTTCCCCGCATTTTGTAAAAAATTATTACATATTGCGGGTGTGTGTGTGTGTGTGTGTGTGTGTGTGTGTGTGTGTGTGTGTGTCTCCTGACATGTGTGTACCAGTACTTAGATGTTTGTGTCAGTATAACACTCAGTGTTGTGCAGTTTCTATGTCTCTATGAACCCTCAAGTCCAGTTTCTATTAAGATAAGGAATACAGTGACACTTAATGTAGTTTTGACCAGTGAAAGATACTAATCTACTGAACTAATAGTATCTTTTTAAGATTAATTTTGAGTCAGTATGATTCATGCTAGAATGCATAAAATAAAAATTGTTGTTATAATGTTGTAACGATTTTTATGAATGAAGACATCCATTTTGGTTGGTTATTTCATAATGCACCATATTATTATATTTTCATTAAAAAAAAAATGCAACTCCCGTATTTTGTAATAACCACCGCAATATGTAATAATTTATTACAAAATGCGGGGAAATTTATTACATATTGCGTTCAGGCTGTGTATTACAAAATGCGGCAGATTATTACAAAATGTGGGTGTTATTACATAATGAAGTGAAAATGTATTACATTTTGTCGAGTTATTACATAATGCGGTGTTATTACATAATGAAGTGAAAATGTATTACATTTTGTCGAGTTATTACATAATGAGGTGTTATTACATAATGCGGTGTTACAGGGTCCCCAGTCAGTAGTCCTTGTATGTTAAATATGTTGGTAGGATGAGGGTTATACACATTTTTTTTTGTATCTTATTCTGTATTTCTTATCTAATGTCTTGCTTAAAGCACTTTAAATTGCCTTTGTGTACGAGATCCTTTATAAATAAACTCGCCTTGCCTTTATTTTGGATGAGTCAGGCTGCTGCTATCGACACAGTTCATGCTCTCTTAGAGGGAATGAGGTTTAATGTAATTTAATAAACATAATGTGATAGCTTATTGATTCTCACTTGCCCTCCTTCCACACAGCTGTCAGACAGCAGGATTAGCTACGAACGCTTTGCCTGCTACTCACAATTTTATCACACTTTATTTTCACTTCATTTTTCAGTACGTACTTACACAGTATTGCTGTTCACTTACAGTATTTCTCCCTTGGTGAATACACAGGTTAATACAAGGTTGAATTGTTATGTACAGCTGGTATAAAAGATTGCTGCTTTGCTGTACTTTTAGTATTTTTTAAAGTCATTCATTTTACTTTAACTTAAGTACATTTTTACTTAGGTTTTGTCCTTCAGTCCATTTTAAATCCCATCCATCACAGAACAGATTGTGTGTCTCTCCATCAGCAACAGAAACTGGATCAACAGTAAACTGACAAACTGTGGATCCATTCACAGTGAGAAGAGGAATCTGACTTTACTTTGTTTCTGCACTTTATTTTGTCATTTCTAATGTTTCCAGTTAAAATAATCTAGTTTGAACTCTGTCCTCTCTCCTGTTAGAATCACATGGAAAAGATCACAGCTGACAACGTTCTCTGTTCTAAAGAGGAACTCTGACTTCCCACGTTCCGTTTTTAGCCGTCAAACCGGAAGTCATCGGCTCCAACTGTAAGCTAAAAACTTTGAACTCCAGCTCACAAAGACATAGTTTACATTTTAAAAATCGCTAACTGTTATTACGAAAAGTCAGGCTGTTGTAGTTATTACCAAATCAAATTCAAATGGGAACAAATTCTTCATTACACCGGGGACTATTTTCTGTGCTACGGAACTACTTTCCTGAGATGGAAAACGTGTTTACAGCCGGCTTATTAAGTTCTTTGAGGAAAAAGTGGTCCGGCCCGGTGCATGGTGATGATGAAATATGCTGCAGAGCAGCAGCATGGCTCTGTGACGGGTTTTTAATCGTTTTTTTAATACAATGGAGTTCTATGGCTGCTGGGACATGGCTGCACTGGGACCCGGCTACATGGACCAGACTTGCTGGCAAAACAAAATAGGATTTGACGACGGTAACCAATGCATTAAAAAACACCAGCCTTATCCTTTAACAAGTCATTTAGTCTATTAAGTCCTTAAATCCACATTTTCTTAAAACAAGTGAAACATTCTGCCAGTGAGGAGAGATAACTAAAATTTGGATTTTAGGACTCAATAATAGACTGAATGACTTGACTCTGCTGCTTTGCCTACACTAGTGTCACCTTCCACAGACTGCTGAGCTGATCTGATGAAGACTTTGAGTACCTGTCCCCGGAGCAGAGCAGTAGGACTCCTGCAGGCCTCTCAGGGTTGAGTTGTAGCTGTCGGAGCTCTGGGTCATGCAGTCGACGGCGGCCTGGTCGCACTCACACAGCCTCTGCTGGCACGAGTCCTCGGCATCTCAGAGGGGAAAAACACCATCAGAGTTACTGTGTGACCGCAGACAGCAGAGCTGATGACTGCATCCACACACCTGATATACATGTACCAAGGCAAATGAAACCTCATGCTGTAAAACTTTACCTTTGGAATAAAAACAGCACAGTAAAATCTGGAAGGTTTTAGATCTCATAATGCACTTTTAAAGCCCCCATGAAATGAATTTGAATTACTTTTACTTCTCCTTCACTCTGTTGTTGATTTTACTGCCGTCTCACTTTAATGACATCAGACAACAAAGCAGAGTGAGCTTACTGATCAGTTAACTCTCCTGACTGCAGGCTGCTGGGATCAAACTGTTTGTCCACAGAAACTCTCACAATACTGTGAGATGTTGGGATAAAACACTGCGTCTGCTGCTGTAGAATACTTCTCACAGAAGCTAACAGGCTAACATATAGCTACGACGCTAACACAGCCATGGTAGTTAGCATTAGCATTAGCGTCGAGAGGTGTGACCAAATTAACTTTGCTTAAGTCTCAAGTCAGTCTCAAGTCTTGAGGCACAAGTCTCAAGTCAAGTCCCAAATCTAAATGTAGATTACCAAGTCAAGTCCATGTCATTGATGTCAAGTCCCAAATCTAAATGTAGATTACCAAGTCAAGTCCAAGTCAAGTCCATGTCATTGATGTCGTCTCAAGTCTAAATGTAGAACAGCAAGTAAAGTCAGAACAAATCAAGAGTCCAGTATCCATTTAATATCTTAAAGAAAACTAAATATCTAGGACTTTTCAATGCAATATGGTTTTAATAGGATAAAAACATCATGAGTTTGATTTCTAGAATCAGTTTCAACTTCAATAAATTCAATCATTCCATACAAATTCAGAAAACAGAATTTAAATTCAGTCATCTGCTGGAACAAATCTCATCTACTAACATAGCACACCTCAGAATCAGCTGTTCAGAGTCTCACGTTACGTTGATGGTTTGGTTGGAGCTTGGAAAGACAAACTGCAACACTAAGAGACATTTAAAAGTGTTTTACCACCAAAAAGTCACGTAGAGCTCCATGTTTAGAAAAGTCGTCGGGATGCTGCGTTGTTTCGTCAGTCTTACCACAGGTGCCGTTTCCTGCAGAACAGGTGAAGTTGTCTGACAGGAATCCCAGCTCCTGCCTGCAGGGGGCAGCAGCCTGGTGACACAGCCTGTGGGTGGAGCAACAGCTGGAGACCAGAGGAAGTGACAGAGATGTGAGTGGAGATTAATGACAGCTAGATCATATAAATACAGACTTCTATTTCATTTACATTATACATTGTACATTTGTGGCCCTCTGTACACTTTAATGTGAATACGATGCACATTTGTACATCATCTGCCTCTTATGTTTTCACACTATTCATAATGGTTCCACTATTTCATACTGCTATCATATTTATATTTATACATATAGCATTTTCAAATTTAGTAATCCATATTTAAGTAAACAGTCATGACAAGTACTCCATACTCTTTCCCCATACTTCCAACCCATAGTCGACAGTCTGTGTTGAAACGTTGTGTATGTTTATATACACGACTGCTTATATTCTATTTTATTGTTTTGGTTTTTATTATTAGTATTGCTGTTATTGCTTATTTTGTACAATATGTTTGTCTTTTTTCCCTTCTGAGTCCTGTTACTTTTGCTTCTGCAGCGACCTCATTTCCGCACAGCGATCAATGAAGTTTTATCTTATCCGGTCTGTAAAAGTGTTGGACCTAAGCTAATCCTATCCTTTAAAAAAGTACCAGTCACTTTTTTTTTTGCAAACAGTAGATACTGTATCTCATATTGAAACCTCAGTCTGCCGCCTGCTATAATAAATTCAGGGTTTACTGAGCATGCATGATGGTTTTCAAAGACAAATTGCCTCACTCAGTCAGGGACAAACCTTCAGACCTGGCAGGTTTCCCAGTTCAACCAGTCAGCTGCTGAGCAGCTCCACTGGAGCAGCTGGGGGTTAAAGCCTTTGTTCAGGGAGTAAAGATGTACAGAATCTGGCAGTAGTATCTGACAGTAGTTGCTGAGGGATGAACAGGTGATGACACGCGACAAAGGTCCCAGGCTGGAATTCGAACCCAGGATGTCATGTTCACATGTTACTGCCAGGACGCCCGGAGGTGTCTTAATTTGTTAAAGGTCCCATATTCTCCACTTCAGTTTTATTTTCTGTCTTGAGGTGTGTTGTCATGTACCAAAAACACTCTCAATCCATTTTTACATGTTCATGCGTGTTCCAGCATCTCTCTGAGCCTTACCAAGAACAGGCCGTTTCTGTCACTGTGTCTTTAAGGCTCATTAATATTAATGACTCTCTGTTCCGTTTGGCTAACCGTTTCAAGAGTGAAACGTGAGACGCCGCAGCCCGGCAGCTACAGGTAGGGAAAACTCTCCGGTAATAAACAATGACAACCGCTCCACTGCTTTGAAAAAAAACACTTTGTTAGTCTATTATTTCTTACAAAAATGATAATGAGCGAACCTTTGTGACGCCACAAACTTACGGAAGTCTAAACGGCTCGTTTAGAGGCTCGCTGCACTAATATGGATTGTGTGGATTTAGTTGGCAACCGTGTGTTTTGATACTTTCACCATGTTTAGATAGACCATCCAACTCCTTTATCATCACAGAGGCAAGGGGAGTCCTTTAAATAGGCAATAAATAAAATCTGTGCTGTCAGAACAAAATGACTGAGATATCTTTGGGGGATTGATAAGGTTGTTGATCAATACCAGTGACTCAAAGATTACAATTACATTTTCTTTCTTTCACAATTCACTTTCCTGTCCATTCTCTGTTTAGGAACAAAAACTTCCCACCCATTTGAGTTAGAAGACACTCCCAGCCCACTTTGCACTTTGCCTGCTCCCACCCTCTCAATTCAATTTCAGCAAAACCACCATGGGCTAAATTCAGCAGCTGCTGAACCCGCGTCCCGCTGCGATCCGTATCTCACTCACATGTCCAGAGGATCTACGGGGTTTCCGGCTGCCTGGTATCTGCAGGAGCAGCCGTAATCTTCCAGATCGCGCGGACAAAGCCCCGTCTCACAGCGGAGCTTCAGAGCGAAATTCAGCAGCGAGGGGAAATTATCGAAGACCGAGTGAAGCCAGGTGAAGCGCAGGCCGAGGCAATCTGCAAATTAAAGAGGGGACAGAAGATGGGAAGTGAGCGGGGTGGCGCCCAAACCACGACGGCGTCACGCCTCCTCAGGAGAACAGAGGCTGTGACACGGGAGAGAGCAAGCCCAAACATTTTCACATTTGTCCAATTCGATTTCCTCTATCTGGCAGGTGGGGAGTGCAGTGATTTAATCATAGATAATCCTGTTGGGAGGGTCTGTTCCAATAACCTGAGTCCAGAGAAGCATGCGGTGCGGAAAATGATTTAGGCCACAGCTCTCCGCGTGCCAGACGTCCCGACTGTGTGGATTAGGCCTATAGGTGTCAGACAACATCACCGGTTATGAATCAGTCGACCTTGGATGTCGGTAAAAGCAGAAAATGTCACAAAGTCTCAGCCGGTGTTGAAGTGGCCGGTCGATGGTCGGGGGGGAGAAAAGCATCAGCTGGCCCACAGTCTGCCATCATATTGATCTGCATAAGATTAGGTGATTTGTTAAAGGTCCATATTCTCCACTTCCCAGTGTTTAATTTTATGTCTTGAGGTCCATTCAAAGCTGTGTGTGTGGTGTCATGAACCAAAAACTCTCTTAATTCATTTTTACACGTTCATTTTCCAGCATCTCTCTGAGCCTTACCAAGAACAGGCCGTTTCTGTCGCCGTGTCTTTAAGGCTCATTAATATTAACGACCCCTCTGTTCCGATTGGCTAACCGTTTCAAGAGTGAAACGTGAGACGCTGCGGCCCGGCGGCTACAGGTAGGGAAAACTCTCCGGTAATAAACAATGACAACCGCTCAACCGCTTTGAAAAAAACACTTTGTTAGTCTATTATTTCTTACAAAAATGATAATGAGCGAACCTTTGTGACGCCACAAAGTTACGGAAGTCCAAACGGCTCGTTTATAGGCTCGCTTTTCTAATATGGATTGTGTGGATTTAGTTTTGATACTTTCACCATGTTTAGATAGACCATCCAACTCCTTTATCATCACAGAGGAGAGGGGAGCCCTGCTTTACACCATGTGGGACCTTTAAATATTTTCTTAAATATTAGCTGTTGCACTGTATAGGATTTTCAACACACATCTGTGTATCTAGTTTTGCAACACGCAGTTGTAACCTTTCAAAACAACATGAATAATTTAATAAAATGCTATGAATCCTGTATGAAACCTGTTGTACTGGACAGTGTGTCAGTTTGTACTGTGAACCTCTGGAAGTTGTTGGATCAGTATTTGCACCAATGCCACCAACACAAATTATTGGAAAAATGTTGTACTATTTGGGAATACTTGATTCCGATTTCTACAAGCAGGGATTAAAAATCAGTCCAATCTATGAAGAAATGATGAAAAATGAAGGCTTTATCATTATTATTGATATATAGCATTATTGGCAGCAGGGTGGTGTGGTGATGTGCGCCTTCTGTCTGCTGCTGAAGTGTCTTTGAGCAAGACAGCGAATCCCCAGCAGCACTCTGCTGTCCTGTGGATGGGAGACGATCATTTCCCCACAGCAGTAAATGATCTGCTGTGTCAGTTCATCTTTTGGACTGAGTGAACCTGATCAGATGATTGGATAATCAATACTAAGCGAGGCTATAATTCCATTGGCTTCGCCTCTTTTCTCGGTCTGTTGTCTTGTTGCCTGTTTATGTAACGTTTCATTCTCACCAATAAGAAGCTCATCTGTGTTTAGGTCGCTGGTCTCTGGGCAGAATATGGAGCTTGCGGAGAAAGCTGAGGAAGAAGACAGAGTTTCAGATCACAAAACATCTGTCCAAGCCCGTGACTCTGTACTTGAATTTGTGACAACCAGTATATTTAGGCAAGGCAAGTTCATTTATATACATTTCACATCGGCAATTCAAAGTGCTGTACATAAAATAAAATAAAAATAAAGACATAAAAAGTGAAAGATAAAGATATTTTATGCTATTCTATTTATTTTTTATCTAGTATAGTAGTTGTAGTGTAGTATAGTAGTTGTATAGTATATAGTAGTTGTAGTTGTATAGTTTATAGTAGTTGTAGTGTAGGTTTTGTGTGTATATATACTGTATATTTCGTAATTCCATGTTCTGACTTTTACCGACCTCATTGTGTGCGTTTTTCGTCATTTATGTGAATTGCTGCTACAACACTGTAATTTCCCTTTGGGGATAAATAAAGTACTCTACCTATCTATCTATCTAAAAAAAAATAAAGATAAAAATAAAGAATTAAAATGCATAAAAAGAGAATAAAGATCAAGTTGCATAGGCAGTGCAGAATAAAAACGTTTTGAAGCTAGTTTTGGGGCGTTAATCAGCTCTTCTGGGAGTTTGTTCCAGCTCTGTGTGGCATAATGCCTCACCATGCTTAGTTTTAACTAAAAGAAAAAAAAGACCATTACAGTAGTCTAACCTACTAGAGATAAAGGTGTGGATGAGCTTTTCTCAGTTGTGTTTGGACGTGAATCCTCTGATTCTGGCTATATTTTTAAGATGATAACAGGAGATTTGGCCTGGACAGTCATTACTCAATTGACTGTGTCACCAGTTCCTCTGATGCTTCCAGTTTCTTGTTATGCTGGATAACTGTGAAACTGATAGTTGAGACTTTCAGGAAACTCCAGCGTCAGTATCGACCAAGTGATCAGTTTGGTGCCACATAGTACGATGTGTGCTCTGAAGTTTACATCAGAAAGATTTTTATCAGCCTAAAACTATATTAAACTGAGTTCAGGTGGGTTTAGCGCCCAACACTTCTCTGCTCCTGCACTCTTACACAAAAGCCAAATCATCTGGTATAGTTCATCATCCACTTCAGTTTGTGTGTTGGCATTTCCAGACTGAACAAACTGATGACTTAATGTTGTTGCGGTGTTTTCTGTGCAGAGACAGGAAGACAGGAAGTGGCACTGTGTCTGAGACTCAGCAGAAGACTCACCGTTTGCAGCAGCAGATAGCGTGAAAATCCATGTCAGCAACATGACTTGAACCTGCATTTAAAGGTAGGAAGCCATTATTAAATTACATTTCAATTATGTGCAACAAGGGAAGTGCTTAGACGTAGAAAATTACAAAAAATATATATATATATTTTCATTCTGGGGCATATTGTTGTAATTCCCTGCACAGCGGTGAGAGGGCGCACTTGAGCACCGACCACAGATCGTAGCATTAAGATTATTCTACTGTTGCACTCGCTGTAAGTCACTGTGGGAGAGACCTACGGCTGTTTGAAATTTTGGACTCGACTCCGATTCGGTTCCATTTTTTCTTGATTCTCGATGGATGCAATCAGATCTTGTAAAATAAACAATAAGTGCGATATTAATTGGCGACAGTGTTTTGTTGTAAGCCGGTATTTTGTCACAAATTTGACGAGTTTTCACCTTCCTCTAAACTAAAATACCGATGCGTGTGATAAAGAATTAGGCATTTTTTCAACAGCCAGCATCAGTGTCTAACACCTGGTCTAACGTCTCCCTCTCCTGTTCTCTCACTCTGTTGCCGGGCGAACTTGAGCCACTAATTCACTTATCAGAATCACCAGTAACCATTAACCAATACACACCATAGGTCACACATTACACCAGTGTTGGCCACTCTACACTGGTTACCTATCGACTGCAGAATTGATTTTAAAATTCTCTTAATCACCTACAAAGCACTACATGGGCTGGCCCCACTTTATATATCGTAATTATTGTGTCAGTTGGCCACAGTGAGATCACTGAGATCTCTCAGGTCTTCTGACCAAGGCCTTCTAGCTGTCCCAGACTTAAAACTAAGGGTGACCAAGCTTTTTAATTTGTAGCTCCCACTCTCTGGAACCGTCTTCCTTTAGTCATAAAAAACGCAGAGTCAGTGGATAGTTTTAAGAAGCTTTTAAAAACTCACTTGTTTCGTAAGCACTTTGTTTTGTAATGTGTGTTTGCCTTCTGTGCAGTTTTAATGTTTTTATTTTGTTGTTTTCTGCTTTTCCGTTTCTAACTTTCTTTTTTATTTTCAATTTTTTAATGTTTTCATTGTACAGCACCTTGTAACTCTGGTTTTGAAAGGCGCTTTATAAATAAAGTTTATTTACTTACTTACATGCTACACTTTCTGTACTACGGAATCGACTCTACAGCTTTGCAGTTAATTCTCAATTCCCGAATGTGTGGAATCGAAGCCCAGAGGAACAGAGGAGCTCAACACTATCATTACTGCAGAGGCTATTGGTTCAGATTCTGTCACATAGCTGGACGCCCTCATGTGATGTGGGGCCTTAACCCCAAATCACAGAACCTTCTCATCAAAGGAATGGGAAACGTCGTGATGTTTTTTTTTTTTTCACCCTTAACTAAGGGTGTTTTCACACTTGGTCCCTTTCGGCCCTCCAAACGAACTCAGAGCGATTAGTCAGCATTTTTTGCGCATATGTGAACACTCCAAAAGAACTCAGACCCCTCTGAAACGAACCGTACTCAGACCTCCTCGGGAGGTGGTCTGAGTACGGTTCGCTTCAAGTCCACGTTGCGGTTCGCTTCCCCTGTGCATTGTGAACACAAAGCGCTCCAGGTTCGCTTCGCCCTTTGCTGTTGTATTTTAGCCCTCTAGTCTTGCCGTAGACAGATCACATGCTATTGCGCCGGGACGCTCGAAAAAACAAATAGACGTAACCATGGCAACCACGGTAACGCTAGCAAGACTAGTGGACGAGGAGTAGTTTGGTCCGAGGATGGAACTACTGCACTTCTCCAGATATGGAACGAAGAACACATCAAACGGCAGATGTCTACAACGCACAGAAACACAAAAGTTTTCCTCTAATTTTCACTTCATATGAAAGCGAGGGGCTTCATTAGGACGCACCGCAGTGCCGCGTGAAAGTAAAAAAAAAAAAAAAAACTCCGTCAAAAGTACTTTACCACATGCGATAAAATAAGAGAAAGCGGAGAATCCTCTGAAATAAAAGACACATCTCTCTCCCCCTCCTCTCCCTCTCTCTCTCTCTCTCTCTCCCCCCCTCTCTCTCAATGTAATTAAACTACTTTTATTGGCATGAAGTTCAATGTTAAACTACTTTTATTGGCATTAAGTACAATTGATTATGTCAAAGGTTTTGTGATAATCGAGGATGATGGTAAAAGTAATAAATGAATAGCAAATAAGTAATAACAGTAGGCTAATAATAATAATACATAACAGTAAATACATACATAGCAGTAAAGGTCTGAGCTCCAGAGGAACTATAGTGTGAACAGAAAGAGGACTGAGGCCCCATCAGAGCTGAAGTGGACCAGAAAGAGAACTGAGTCCTCTTTCAATTGAACGGACAATGTGAACGCAAAAAGAACTGAGTCCCTTTTCTGTTGGTCCACTTTTTGGTCCACTTTAAGAGGACTGAGTTCGGTTTGTTTAAAGAGGACTATACGTGAAAACACCCTAACACACACACAGAAGTGAATTTGCCCCTGAGTTTCCCCTCCAGCTCCTTCATTACAGCGCTGATTACTGCAGAGCTAAACGAGACGGTCGACCTTCTCTCCTTTCTGCTTCGCTGTGTTTTACGGCTCAAACAGCCGGCCCACCTGTGGCTCCGCTCCGCTCGGCAAGGTGAAGAACCGCTTCAACGTGTCATTAATGCTGTTCAAGCCCCAGGGGGCGGTCACTGCAGTGTGTAGCAGGTCCACAGCCTCTTTATACTTTTATAAATGTACTTGGCAGAGGTGGGGAGACTTGACTTGCTGCATGAAGAGAAGACTTGAGACTCGACTTGAAAAGGTTTCTAAAGTCTTGACTTGAGATCTTGTGTTTGTGTAAATGACTCACTGAAAGTGATGAGATTTGTTCCAGCAGACGACTGAATTTAAATTCTGTTTTCTCAATTTGTATGGAATGATTGAATTTATTGAAGTTGAAACTGATTCTAGAAATCAAACTCATGATGCTCTTACCAAGTTTTTATCCTATTAAAACCATAGTGCATTGAAAAGTCCTAGATATTTAGTTTTCTTTAAGATATTAAATTGATACGGGACTCTTGATTTGTTCTGACTTGACTTGCTGTTCTACATTTAGACTTGAGACTTGTGCCTCAAGACATGAGACCAGGGACTTTAGCAAAACTGACTAGGTCACATCTCTGGTACTTGAATTTACTTGAATTTTGGATTGTGTGGATTCAGTTGGCGACCGTGCGTTTTGATACTTCCACAATGTTTAGATAGCACATCCAACTCCTTTATAATCATAGAGGCAAGGGGAATCCTGTTTTCCATGATATGGGACCTTTAAAACTTTGCTCTAAACCAACTCTAGAGAGAAGAATCTTTTTTGGAAAAACACACTCTTAACTCTCAAGTCGGCGAAAGACAGCTCACTCCATGAGTGAAAGTTCCAATATTCTCAATCCAACAAATCCTATCCATTTTAGAAAGAACCTCTACAAAGTACTGTAAAATTATATCTATAAATTGTGTGTCACTGAAGCATTTTTCTGCAGAGCCATGAAATCGCCATGCTTTATTCAACAAGGTCTTTCTCAGTGTGGAATGGGATTAAAACGAATTTTTACTCTGGAAACTGAACAGATCAGACCATCCGATGCCCAGTCTCCATCACTCTTAAACATTACATTTGCATTTCTATCCTACTCAGTAGTACAATATCTCACAGTATGTTTCTCCTGTAAGTCATGCTGCATGAATCTTTTGTATACATAGTGATAAATGTATAGTTCACTGTCTATGTGAGGTCCTGTTCTACCTTTACCTGAACCATGTGCAGCATGTCAGTATGCACATGCCCTCATGTCAGTTGTCCACATGTTCCTGCACCAAAACAAACTCTGCGCTCATTGTGTTTGCCGAATGTTCGGCGAGATTCTGATTACATTTAATTTAACTTTGTGTTCTCATACAACATTCAATATATTCTCACAAAAACGTCGCACTATGCTTACACATGGCCAGCCACATAACCTTCACTGAAATGACTTAGGTTAAAGATTACGGTTAGGGTTAAGGTTACGCAACTTTAATAAAGAAAATTTAACAGTTAGGCAAAGGTTAAAACTTTTGCCTAAATAATTAGGTGTAAAAAGTTAGCCAAGTTTAATAAAGAAACTCACATGGATGTTAAGTGCAGAAGTTTTGCTCTTCCACTTTAAGATTAGGCAAATAAAACAACTTTACATGGTAAAATAAGAAAAACTCACTTTTGCTGCACTATTTCAGTGTCAAACTACCACCTGTTTGTCACATGAGCTCCGCCTACTTTCTCCGCTTGATTTGTACAATATGGTGGAACGAGTTGCCAAACTCCATTCGATCCGCAGAGTCCCTCTCAATCTTTAAGAAAAGGCTAAAGACCCAGCTCTTTAACGAACACAAAATTAAATAAAAATAAATAAATTCTTTATCTGCCTCGTAGCACCTCTGTCCTGTCAGACTAGAACTTAGCTTTATGGCTCTGACTCTCGTTGTTCTCTCCTGACTAGATCCTTGCTTGTGTTGTATTAAAATCTCATGTGTACGTCGCTTTGGATAAAAATGGGAAATTGTATCATACGAAATTATGGTGTATTACTTTTTGTATCACGATTGAAGTAGATTCTCTCTAATGCGTGTGCTGGTGTAAGCCTCAAATAAAAGAGTTCTTGACAGGGAATGCAATTTAGTTGTCCATTTATTTCCTCCATTCAACTCATGGTTTTCTGCAGTATAATCAAAGGAACAAATGCATTAATCAGTAATCAATACGATAAATCAAGCTATCCATAAATGAGGTAGAAATGTAATCAAACGTATGGTCACAAGCATAATGCAAACAATAAACTGTCAAGAAGGAAACTCACATTGTCAGTAACGCATGAGGGAGGCAGGACTGGAGAGACCTGAGCAGACAGACCTGAGCCAGGTCTGTCTGCTCTGAACTGGCAGAGTGTTTGGTCTTCACCTGAGCACACCTGAGCACACCTGGAGTCACTTACTCCAATCAGGAGGGTTATGTAAGAGGTAAATTGTCTCTAAGCCCTCTAGGGGCAGTGGTCCTCAGCAGCACAGAGGGAATTCACTACAACGATGAAAACTTACAATGAGTGCAACAATAGACCCGTAGCGATATGGTTGAAATCAATATCATGATAATCATAAGGATTTTTCTCGATATCAATATATATCACGATACGGTTCATGCAAAATCACATTAAATAATCAAATTAATGTTCATCTCATTGAACCGAATGGTAATGTTAGGTGTGATGTCAAACAAAACAGAAATATTCAAATAATATTCCTACCATACCTCATTTTATCAGTTTTTTTAAGTAAAATTTGCTTGTCATCATCAATTCAGACAGCAGAAATGTGTGTCACGATATTAAAATATCTTCATATCATCACGATATGATTCCACTGAAAGACGACAAACGATAATATTGGATTATCGCCCGGCCCTGTGTGAAATGTTGAACAACCTACAACAACAAAACAAAAAAACAAAACTCTTACCTTGTTGTTTCCGGTGGCTGCAGCAGCTGTGGCTTATTCGATGTGATTCATTGGAGTTAGTGGCAGACTGTGACACTGTGTATGATCCAACACAGCTGTGATGGACCTGAGCCTGCACACACAGCTAATACACAGACAGCAGGAAGCCTTTATACTGTTCAGAGGCCTGTAAGCAGTCGAGGTCCCCTGTAGTAGAACACAACTATCCTCGCTCCACAAAGTCCTCTGTTTTATCAAATCCTGGCTGGGGGTGGTGGAGGTGGAGGTGGAGGTGGAGGGTGAGGGGGGGGGGGGGGGGGGGGTCGGGGGGTCCTGCCTTAAGCCCCTTAAGTGCACGTCTTATTGGGTATCAGGTGACACCAGAACAAGAGCTTATCATACTTTGGTTCCTGTCCAGGTATTTGGTTAGGCCTCGCTCGGGTCACATCGTCGCCGCCGGGCCTGAGCGTTCAGGTGAAGGGAGGTCCGGACAGGGAGACCCACAGAGTCGCCTTTGTCCCGCGGGGCGAGATCGATGACCTGAGGGTCGACCCGCCCTTATCTGATCCCCCCCCACCCCCACCCCCCGGGACTTCAGATCAATGAGCTCCCCACAGCGGAGAGTCGATGAAGCACAGTAGCCGTGGGTTTAATGACAGAGAAGGGCTGGATAGTGGGGCTTTGTGTGGGACAGGTGCCCAGCATGATCTATAGGGGAGACTGGGGTAGAGAGGCTCATGTATTGACAAACATGGAGAAAGTAATGGTTAGACTGTATAGCAAAGTGCTGTGGAGAGCAGCAAGGTAAAACTGTAGTTTTACGCGGGGAAAGTTCTCTCTACCAGAAAGCCCAAAATGTCATATTACATATGTAATGCTAATCTGAGAACATTAATTTGATTTGCAACTAAACTGGGGAACACCATCAGTATCGTCGTAGAAAAATCAATGACATTCTTCTATTTACACTAGAAAGGCAATGGATTTTAGGGCCAACAAGATGTTAATTGAGGGGGGTAAATATAATTATAACTGCTGTTTCCTTGCATGATTTTGAAAATGTTATAAAACTCGTTTGTACAGAGATCGAATCTAGGAAAAGTCACGGAGGGGCATGTTGGAAGCTTCAATTCCAAAATTCAAATCAGCAAATGGCCTTTCTAGTGTTAAATGACTAGTAACTGAGTGATGTTGATGTCGATTCTCTCTACTTGCCTCTACTATACTGAACAAAAATATAAACTGTGCAGGTTTTATCACACAACACAATGCCACAGATGTCACAAGTTTTGACTGCAGGAATGTCCACCAGAGCTCATGTTGCAGCATGATAATGCTCGGCCCCGTGTTGCAAGGATCTGTACACAATTCCTGGAAGCTGAAAACATCCCAGTTCTTGCATGGCCTGCATACTCACCAGACATGTCACCCACTGAGCATGTTTGGGATGCTCTGGATCGCCCTAGTCATGTGAGCTCCATAGTTCAGTGCCTAATAAATGTCTTTTTTCAAGATAAAACTGCACATGTTAGAGTGGCCTTTTATTGTGAGCAGCCCAAGGCACACCTGTGCAGTAATCAGCTGTTTAATCAGCATCTTGATATGCCACACCTGTCAGGTGGATGGATTATCTTGGCAAAGGAGAAGTGCTCACTAACACGGATTTAAACAAATTTGAGAACAAAATTTGAGAGAAATAAGCCTTTTGTATGCATAGAAAAAGTCTTAGATCTTTTATTTCAACTTGTGAAAAATGGGAGCAAAACCAAAAGTGTTGTGTTTATATTTCTGTTCAGTGTATATTTTGGTTTCTTTTGATGTAGATGTGTCAGGAGGTAAACATGCAGTTCAGGGCAGAGGCTGCTGTCCTGTGTCTGGAGCATCAGAAAGACGGAACAGGAGCAGCTGGGACGATTATCAGACATTTATTAAATTCAGACAAGAACAGGATGTTCTACAACAGCAAAATCAAAACGAGGACAGGAGTCCTACACAGATTCAGTTTCAAAACTCCACCCAAACCTTATAACTTCTTCATTTGATTTGAAGATTTTGGTGTTGAGTATGATATACGCAGATAGCTGTCTTGCCCTACTAACTATATCACATATGTACAGATTATTATTCACAGCAACACGTCAGAATATGTGAGCTGACGGGGGCCTAAAACCACAGAAAATGTGCAGTTTTATGTATATCGTGACAGCACAACAATATTTTTTAAATACATTTCCAAACTGATCAAGACCTGGGAATGGCTAAATTCTTTTTCCATCCAGTTCCAGACTTGCCTGGCGTCCAGCCCCCATGAGTCTCAGTCTTTAGCACTTTTTGAATCTGCATGGTGATTCATAGATTTTGGTGATACTATCTATAGGTTTGCCTCATCGTCCACCTTGTCCAAACTCGACCCCCTGTATCACTCAGCCTTGAGGTTTGTCACTACTTCTAGCTTCAGGACCCATCACTGTACCTTATACAGCATGGTAGGATGGTCTTCCCTCACTTTGCGTAGGCTTCAACACTGGTACATTTTAGTCTATGAGATTATTTCAGGCAAATTACCTATTTACTTAAGCCAGAAATTTTTATTTTTGCAAAGCAGTCATAATCTTAGGTGGCACAAATGGCTTCAGTTTAAAGCCTTCTAGCAGAACAGAAGGTCCTTGGTCCTGGAACAATCTGCAGGCCAATCTCAAACTTGAGACCCTTATCTCTTTAAATGATTTTAAACTTAGAATAACGGAAGTGGTCACTGTTAGCTGCAGTTGCTTCAACTAACAAACACATGACTAAATATTGCTGCCTTGTTTTTGTTTATGCACTGTATTATGTAATGTATTCTTGTTGTACCTATTGTTGCTGTTGTGATTTGATGTTGTTGTCCTGTTATGATGCTGCTGTTTGACCCTGTCTTGGCTAGGTCTCACTTGTAAAAGAGGTTTTAATCTCAATGTGACTTCGTTGTTAAATAAAGGTTATATATATATATATCGGTCTGGTCAAGTCTATCCACCAGCAGTTAATTCGGACAGATACCGTCCGACAAACCTGATTGGATGGTCGATGTAGGCGGGACAAACCTACTTCATTCAAAAAGTGCTAAAGACTGAGGTTCATGGAGCTGGACAGCAGGCAGGTTCCAGTGTGTGCAGACCTGCGGTTGGAGGACCTGTGTGGAGGACTTGTGTGGAGGACCTGGGTGGAGGACCTGGGTGGAGGACCTGTGTGGAGGACCTGGGTGGAGGACCTGTGTGGAGCCGGTTGTCCTGTGGATCACGTTCTGTCTCATCCTGCTGCGATGAACAGCTCTTTGTGTTTGGATCCTGCTGCTGTCTCTCTGTTTCGGTCACAGTTTATTGCACATCCTCGCAAGGCATCTCTGTTTCAGGTCTGTGAGGAGGGAGGGAGGGAGGGGGGACAGGGGGGGGATTGTAATTAAATGCTGTAAACCCAATCATTAAACACTGTCAATAGACATTGTCTGTACTGTCTTTTATTGTCAAGGTGAAGACCTATAATAAACCTTATGGGCTTCAGCCTCGCCTGCACACTCACCCTTTCAAGTTTTCTTTCACTGCTATTTATGTAAATTTCAAATAAAATGGTAACAAAATCAAATCACACACTGGGCTCCTTATATCCTATGGGTTTAAATGTCGATTTTGACATGAGTGTCATGTTATAATGTGGAGTTTTTGTGAGATTTCATCGGTTTATCTGATAACCTAGGGCTTTAGGAACTGCACAGACATCAGGAAGGCCGTCATAAAAGCCTTTACCCCTTAAATATATATATGTTAAGTAATATATATTTTTTTTCTCTATTTTCTGGTTGTTTGTCATTTTTTTTGCACACTGTGCTTGTTGAGTGTTCGCACTTGTGATGCGGATTATACATCCTCTTGTGTTCCATCTAGTTACTGTATGTATTTTCTTGTGTGCATCTAGAGAGGATTACACACTAAGTATCTGCTGAACTACACTTCCCATCTGAGCAAGAGCAATACAGCACAGGTGTTATCTATACAGCTGATTGCATTGATGATCATATATGGACCTAGTTCATTGTGAAGGCTGCTTTGCCCTGATGAAGGTCTTGTGACCGAAAGCTTGGCACTTGATTCATTAAAGAAACTTGCATGGATCTAAGTGTGCAGAACCTTCTTCCTTAATACTGTTCTTCGGTGTTCTGGCACCTTAGCGCATTCAATAGTCGTGAGTGCGGTGATCTTCTCAAACAAAATCAAATCTAAAAATACATATAAAGGGCTAATTATGGCCGGAGGGAGGACTCATATGGCTCCATGTGAGTCCCAGCCTGGCTGTGTGGTCGGATCTGCTCTGGATGATATTGTGTCAAACTCGGTGAGAGGCGTCTCTTCCGACCCGGTGCCCATTAGTTTGGAGGTTTGGGTGCTGGAGCTCAGCGGCTGCTGGGGAGACGCTGCTCTAATGAGGTCAGACCCAGAGACTGAGGGGAGACGGGGTGACAAGTCACCCTCTGTATTAGGTGAACGATGACTTGTGCGCCCTCCCCCAATTATTTCTCCCTCGGACGACTGCATGTTGTACATACTTATATTTTGAGGAGCAAGGTTGAGTTTTCCCGAAGCACATTTTATGGCACAAGTGCAAACACCTCTTCCTCTTTAAAAAACATGGAGATGGAGCCCTTCCTTGATTTGTTTGAAACTCCTTTTAATGCCTTTAAAGGTATTTCAACAACAAATTAGACTGTGTAGGGCATTGAGGAATGCATGTATAGCCTGTGCAATTATTTGTTTTTTGATGTTTGCCGTTCAGATCAAGAGTTCACACTGACCAATGATTCTCCTCTTTCTCTCTCATTCTCTTCTCATTTAAATTCATATCATTTGCTGCAATCTTGCCGGGAAAACAAGTTGCATTTAGTCTGCAACTACCTCCAAGATCCACAGTGTTGCACATTTAATACACTTCTGTATGACTGACAGCTTCCCAGATGCGACCTGAATTTCTCCTATAAACTCCATCCATTTGGCACTCCCTCCACGTACAAAACAAACCGCTAAGAATTATTTGGAAACACTATTCGACCAAGGTCTGGGACGCAGTGATGCAATGTTTTGGCTGTCCTTGGTTGTGCGGCTCTCAACCAAATTACGACTGCAGTGGATTGTCTTGCAGACTGAAGCCCGAGGCTCTCAGAAAGCTCATTGATCTGTGAAGCCTCAGTAAGGGTTCACTTCAAAAAATGGAAAGACTCCAGCGTAAAGACTGCTTGGCAGGTGATGTGGATTTACTTTGACAGTGCTTTCGGAGCGGCTAAGTTCCTCACCTCAGCTGTTATTGATTGTACCTTCCTCTAGTCGACTTACTTCTTGAGAAGGAGACTCTTCTGACCCTCCGGCAGACCTCAGAAGTGTGTTTTTCATACCAGAGGTGGCTGTCATCGCAGTATCTGCAAGAATAAAGAAAACCACTGCATCAAGATAACCTTTTAAATCGTGACTTCGGATCAGGTTTGGCTTTTAGCACCCGGGTCTCGAGTGAGAACCGTTTATAAATGAGGCACACGGTCTTCATGATGGACTTCAGGGTGGTCTAGAGGTTAGGGAGATCATCTTGTAGCAGAAAGGTAACACCATGTCAATCAAATGCCATGTGTCCTGTCAAAGCATCAGGGGAGATTTGGGGGAGGCAGTCTTCTCAGTATCAGGTGAAGGATGAATTGTCCCTCCAATCATTTCTGCCTCAGATGCCTGTTCTGTAGTTTTCCTTGCTCTGTGTTTTGTGAACCACAGTTGAGTTTCACTGAAGCGCATTTTCTGATTGGCTGTACATGGTCACAGGCTCAACCCCCCCACCCCCCACAAACACACACATACACACACACACACACACACACACACACAAAAAGCTGCAATGTAAAGCACGCCCATGTGTCGAACTGTCTTTGAGCACGACACTGAACCTCTACTTTTTCACCCATTGTACGTTTCTCTGGGTAAAAGTGTAGCACATTTAAGTTTTAGTTATACAATCATTTCTCTGAGACAGAGGTGCTCTGGAGGCAGAAATAATATGATTGGTTGAGTTAAACCTCAGTGGGCAGAGCCAAAGAACCACAGTTTAACATTAGACTGAAGCCCAGTGAAAAAGAGACAAGAGGTAAGAGAAAAGATAAGAGGTAAGAGAGGAGGAAGCTAATATTATGAAGCCTAACGCTCTGCTGCTAACTGAAAAAATACAATCTACCATACAAAGTTATCTAGGTTAGCTAGTTAGCTAGCTGAGATTCAAGTTCAAACTAGCCATACTAGCCTATAGCTATCTAGCTAAGCTAGTTAGCTAGATGCTGAGCTTCAGCATCATGAATACTAGAGATGCTCCGATACCATTTTTTCCTTCCCGATACTGATTCCGATACCTGACCTTGCGGATCGGCCGATACCAAGTACCGATCCGATACCAGTGCGTTAAAACAAATATATATATTATTATTATTATTTAACAGCTGTATACTACTAACCCTGTATGAATGTGATATGATTGCTATCATTGTTGTATGGCCTGGCTCAGTTTAAACCCTTTGTAAAACATGAACAAATACAGGTTGAAAGTCAGTCATAACTGAAAAAGAACATAAATAAATAAATCTAGGAATAAATAACAATTCCTTGAAAAAACTGTTAAAATGCAGCCACAATTTAGTAAAATAAAAGACATTTAAAATTTTAAATAGTACAGTAACAGTATAAATTTAGTATATAAGTATAGATTTCCGGGAAAATGGCCGTTTTATCTGAGTGAAACTACTTTAAAATTGTTTTTTTTTCAGGGCTAATAAATTACATGATATCAGATCAGTGCATAGACTTGCGTACTCGCCGATACCCGATCCAACATTTTAGGCTGAATCAGAGGCTTTTCCGATACTGGTATCGGAACAACTCTTATGAATACCAAGGTCAGGAATGAATGTAAGAAGAATGAAAAGAGTATCCATTGCCATTCATGTTTTTTATTTATATTTTGACAACAGTTCCTTTTCTGTCATTTAAGTTTGCCAGTTAGCAAACTTGCACTCCAAAAGAAAAATATGGTTCTTTGGCTCCACCCACTGAGGTTTAACTCAACCAATGAGATTATTTCTGCCTCTGAGAAATATGTGTAGAGCTGAAACTCCAATCTGCCTGAGTGTCAGCCAAATGTTGAAATGTAAAGTGTGAATGCCTGGTGGGGACGCAGTACCTTTTCATTCGTGTCTTGTAGCTGTAGGGCCGGCAGAGGCACTGGGAGAAGAACTTGCAGAGCTCGAGGACGCAGGGCTGCAGCTTGTGAGCGCTGACTGTGGTGCTGCTGCTGCTGACGGAGCCGTCACTCAGCTCCGGCTTCCTCCAAGGACAGCCTCTCAACACAGAGGAGGACGCTTTAGTCATAAACAAGCACTTTTTGTGGTGAACATCTCTCTTAAGATCGGCTGCCTGTTGTTGCACAGTGATTAAACTTTCACACAGGCAGACAGACACATAATCTGTGAAACATAAATCCAAAGGAATTAAGAAGTTATTTAAAATGAAAAAGATAGCCTAGTTATACAGGTATATTTGTAGGTGAAATCGTAAGGGAAAGTCATGGTGATTAACCTCCAAAAACTCACAGTGGTGTAACGCTTTGGAAATTTTACGGATAGAATAAATCATAATTTCTGACAGCAACATCTTAGCTTCACAACACACATCTTTCAAATTCCTTCAGTCTATTAATTTTGCATAAAGTCATTTTCTGTACTTAAATTCCCATCACAGGATTTACTGGTGGTAATGCATTCTAATCATAATTTATGCATTGCAGGTACGCGGGTCCCTAATTACCATAAAAATACATATTCAAATAAGGATTTCAGTCATATACTTCCCCATGCTGTAATCCCTATCTTGTGGTTGTAGCCAGGGCAGGAAACTTTTCTGTCCACTAGCTGCAACTTCACCAGCCACTTTCACTATTTAACTATTTAGCCATAAAGTTTTTTTTTTATAGAAGAAGACCTCCAAATGATGGTTGGTTACCTGCCAAAGTGGCTGCTACAGTTTAAGCAGAAATTGAGCGGCATTTGGCTCATGGCTGCTGGTCATTTGCTCCTGTGTGTCTCCCAGAGGAGGAAGCTGGTCTTTATCCTCACCTCCAAATTGCTTTTTTCCCCTCACACAACTCACTGCTGTTAATTCAGGGTGATTATAATCACAGCACAGCAGGTGGCAGATTCACCCGCCCCCAAATTATCATGTAAATGTGCAGCTATTTCCAATTTAACAAAAGATGACACAAAAGCAGCGACACTGGCATTTAACTCGGACATGAAAAATGAAGTGCGCACACAACCAGCATGGATTAGCAATTTGCGCAACCTGAAACAAAGGTTATTACCAATGGTGTGTGTGAGAAACATCACTGACCAGCCATGAATATCAACACAGACAACACAGACATGACATACTGTGCAGAGATGCCACCAGTGTGCAGTTGTGCGTGAAGAACTGCCCATTTGCACCGCACACTAATGACTCAATGACAAATTGCACAGTATGCCCAAGCCTTCTGTTTGTTGCCAGGCAGAACTCGCAGGGTGAGCTGCAGTGTTTCAGCAGTGTGACGTCACTGCCATCTGCTGGCTGTCTTGGTCACTGCAGCACTGCAGTACGTTGGGGTCAATTTGGGGAAATGATAAATGTACACATTCCTGAGTTGTTTCTTAAGGTCATTTAATGTGATGCATTCATCATTTTCCTACATCGACTTTAACACATCCTTTGAATGAGAAAATGGGAATAAATCAAATACTGTCCTGCTGATTCATTCATACAAGGATAATTAGTATGTATATGAATTTTAGAATGTCTTAATATTGGAGGGCAAGAGACAGCTTACCTATATTGTAACATTGACCTTGAGATGGAGTCAAAAGGTGACATTCTCTGAACATTTTGAAAATATGATAATTACATGACATATTAACATAATGTTTGTTAATGTTCTTTCCATGCAATTTAACCAATGAAGTCAATTGGAATTGGGTGAAAAACATACATATAATCATATCATCTATTATTAATCCATTTGCTAAATTTATGTATATATATTTGATTAGATGAATAGATCCTTCACTTAATTTTCAAACTCTTCAACAATTACACCACGATTTTACCTTTCTATTTAAGAAACCCAATTTGACCTTATACACACTGTCTGTATTGCTGTTTGCCTTTGTACCTCTGTTCCATTTTTTTTTTTAAACAAATCCCCACTCCCTGCTGAGAGCAGCCTCCTAACGGGCCAGCCATCATGTAGAAGACAGATAAATAGAGAATATATGGCCTTAATTTGCTTTTAACCTTTGCAGCTCAAAACCATCAAAGCTTTCACATAAGGGGGCTGTGACTGGGTTACCATGGTTACTATCTCAGTCTGCTGCATGGCTCTCTCCCCCTCCTGTGCTTCTAACACACACACACACACACACACACACACACCACACCTTTCCCCAGGCTAAAATTGAATCACTACCCGTGGTTTCTCCAGAAATTACATTGAACAGAGCTGATATGATTACAGTTGTTTTCTATGGCCAGGTCAGCAGAGTCAGGAGCCAAGTCAAACTGCTCCAGCATAGCAGAGCAAAGGCGGCAGTTAACTATCTACAGTGATCATTTAACAAATGGCTCTAATTATTTGTCCTGAATCCAAAAATTCTATTAGATGTCTTGTCAATGATATTTTAATACAGTAGAAGTCTATCAATTCATTAACACCTAAACCTACTCCAGAGTGTTTCAAGAGACACTTGATGAAATTGAGGTAATTACAGTGGGAACATAGCAGCAGTTTCATATGAGCTACCTGGTATCAGAAAGCATTTCCTCTTGCTTTCCCACCAAACCAGAAAATCATTTTGTTTAATCCTGATAGTAGTAAGAGTAAATCCACACTAAAACACTTTTTTTTTTTTGTAAACTGGTATTTAGTAATATGTAGTTATGAAATACAACAAATGCCAGTCATGTTGTCAACATTTGAGCACAAATGTGCTGATGCCATATTTATCTCAGTAAACCGGGCTCAGTGTTTATTTCAGTAAAGCTGCTGGCTCAGTTCGCCCTCCAGTGGTTAAAATTAGCAGAGAACCCAGAGCATCACCTGGTACCAAAGATCAGCCAATAGCAGATGGTCATTTCAGTAGCATGCTTTTTACCATTATGTCAGGCTTTACACAGATTTGGGTTTGGGGTTTAGTTCCTCTTTAAAGTAATGTGAGCTTTTTGGAATATTGTATTTAACATTTATTTAAAGTCAACATTTTATTTAATATCAGCTTGTTAGCTAGCTAACCATAGCATCTGGTTTGTGAGCCATCACTGTTTTGTTGTAGCCACATCTGATTAGCACACTAGCTAACTTATGTAGCGTTAATAGTGGCTAGTAGGCTAGCTGCATGTTAGTATTAACATTGGTTGTTTTACTAAATTAGCCTGCTGGCTAGTTTGCTATCTTGCAAATCCAAAACCAGCTGTTTGTTCAGGTTAGCTGAGCTGACTCTTCTCAAGTTACAACAGTATCTCTCAAGCATGACATCATTTTTTGGCCCAAACGGATTCTGGATCCCGCCCCCTTTCAGTCTAATGTGAAAATGAATACGGGTGTAAAATGATTGGCTTTAACTACGTCCAACACTAACTATTTCTACTTTCAAGGGTTACTCTATCATGCATTTCTGTATTTGTTGAAGTAGATTCTGATGCAATGAAGCTGCAATGAAGCTCGAGCTGTTATATCTAGCCATTATTTTGCTTACAGACAGTTCTCCATTAGACTCCTGTGATGACGCCAGATATGGCTGTTAGGAGATTTGTGATGCAGCAGCAATGTCTCTATACAAGTAAAATAAAATAATGATTCAATCCCTACCTCCCTGATAAAATTGTAGATCATTACCTGGTTTCTCTGTGACCACAGTCCTGGTGGCTGTTGTGGTTGGAGTTCTCGTGCTCAAAGGCCCTGCGGTCCAGCCAGCCACAGCAGGCTGGACCGTAGGATGGATGGGGGAAAGTGTTGAGGGATGAACTGCAGTAGTTGTTGGTTGGGCTGTAGCTGTTGCCTTTTGGCTTGTACTTGTGGTATGTCGGCTTGAACTTGTGGTATGTTGGCTTGTTCTTGTAGTATGTTGGCTTGTTCTAGTAGTATGTTGGCTTCTACTTGTGGTATGTTGGCTTGAACTTGTGGTATGTTGGCTTGTTCTTGTAGTATGTTGGCTTGTTCTAGTAGTATGTTGGCTTCTACTTGTGGTATGTTGGCTTGAACTTGTGGTATGTTGGCTTGTCCTTGTAGTATGTTGGCTTGTTCTTGTAGTTGGTTGGCTTGTCCTTGTAGTATGTTGGCTTGTTCTTGTAGTTGGTTGGCTTGTTCTTGTAGTTGGTTGGCTTGTTCTTGTAGTTGGTTGGCTTGTTCTTGTAGTTGGTTGGCTTGTACTTGTAGTTGGATGGCGTGTCAGCCTGGTTGTAGTCAGTTGGGTTGAACTAGTGGTTGGTATAAATGTGGTGAGTTTAGTTGACATCGTGGTTGGTGTAATTGTGGTCGGTTGGGTTGTTGTAGTTGATGGGACTGTAACTGTGGTTGGTGGTACAGCAGTACTAATTGGCACAGTTGTGATTGGTTGGTGTGTGGTTGCACTGGGTTGAGTTGGGGTTGTGATTAGTTGAAAAATAGTTGATGTCCTTAGTTTTGCGGTTGTGGGCATGTGGCCTGTTGTTTGTGTCTGAGCTGCTGTAGCCGGTCTGTCTGCTGTCCATCGGGCTGTAGTTCTACTCAGCGGTTTGAAGGTTGTAGATCGATGAGTTGTTGCTACTGGCTGGGCAGCGGTGGTCGATGGTGTTGTTGTAGCTGTTCCATGCACAGTTGTAGATGAAACTGATGAAACAAATACAGAAAACGTTGCCTTTAGAAAACCATATCTGACATTTGTTTTATACTCTACAAAAAAGCCCAGCTTCAAAGGTTCGCTCTGCTGGCGTCACGCTGGGTTGAGTGGCCACACTGCAAGATCAGAGATCAGCCAACCAAAACCACCAAACCTCTCTGTTCTCTGCCCTCAGCATGATAGACTCAAACACCACATGAACTGCTCGACCACATGGGTGCTGTGCACTCTATTCTTCAGCTAATCAATTAAAGATGCAAGGGAACAATTTCACTATAGGACTAAAAGGACAGACTGAATGCAATAAACGTCACAGACAGAGACTATTTGGTGCCTTTGATTGCTCGGTCATGGATGTGATGGTGTTTCTTGATGGTTTTAATAAAAAAAATTTCAGCGTTATTTTATGTTATTATTCAAAAAATGTCTGAACCATAGGTATTACTGATTATCCAGGAACTTCTTTAAACTTAATCTACTATTGCACTCATTGTAACTCACAAAATATTAGCAGCTAATTGCCTATATTGCAAATGTCAGTTTGAACAGTAGTGTCTAGGCTTTAGTCAAATGAACCAAACTTGAACACTGGCCACCCATTGCGACTCACCATGTGCAGTCGGTTGGACTCTGCTGGTTTGCATGGCGCTCATCCCAGATGGCGAGATCTGACTCACATTCGTGGGCAGTTGGTCCCATCCTGAGTTTTAAAATAGATATTTGGAAAAGGGGAATGGCGCGTTAGTGTCTTGAAGATTACAACAGATGGTTCAATGAGCTTTTTATGCTTCTGCTTACTTACTCACCAAGAGGTACTTTGTGAGATGAGATATTACCTACTTGAAAAGGAAAGACAGATAAAAGGTAAGCGAGAGGGAGAGAGAGGGACAAAATAATTTATTTACTTGGAAAATCTAAGCAGCAACTATTTCTGCATTTCAAAAGAGGGTTCACCCACATGCTAAATCTCTTCACATAGAAAGGAAGGGATGCCCACTCACTGTTTTGCTGTTTCCAAATTATGTTTTCTGAAATAAACTAGTGACTGTATATTTCTTCAACCCAACATTGTCAAGATCTGGCAAAGACCACGTTTAGTTAAAATGTTTTATTTTCACCATGTGTATTTAATAAAACACATTCTGAGGAGAGCAATTGGGAATTGAACCAACCACCCTACATCCACAGAAGCTTCCAGTGTCTGTGTTGAGAAAACTGTCACACCACCAGGTCTGTTTCATACTCAAAGCTCTTCTCTGAGAGCTTTTCAGTCTTTCCTCTGGGTGTCGGCTTTCAAAACTTACTCAGGCTTGAACCTAAAACCTCAAAACCTTCATGTACCTGTCCAGAGCCTTGATCCACTGGGTCATTCTGCTTCAAAGCTTTCTCTCAGAGCTTTTCAGTCTTTACCTGAGATGTTGCCATTAAAAAGTTTCTTGTGAACCAAAGAGTTGAAGCAGGGCCTGAACCTTGAGCCCACAACCTCAAGACTTTCAAGTTGCTGTGCAGCTCTTTGAGCCACTGGGTCATACTGCTTTAAAGAGGTCTTTCTCAGAGCTTTTCTGTCTTTGTTTGGTATGTTGCTTTTCAGAATTTATTGCAACCTAAGAATGGAAAGTGGACCTAACCCTTGAACCCAGAACATCGAAATGCATAAACAGCTATCTAGCACTTTGAGCCACTGGGTCATATTGCTTCAGTGTTGTTTCCTCAGAGCTTTTCAGTCTTTCCTCTAGATGTTGGTTGGTGTCAAAGGCAGAACATCAGCAACTAACCCTTGAACCCAGAACAACAAAAGGTGTAGACAGCTGTCTAGCACTTTGAGCCTCTGGGTCATTTGGATTCTGTGCTTGTTTCCTGAGAACTTTTCAATCTTTCCACTAGATGCCGGCTGCTATCAAAGGCAGAACCTGAGCAACTTTGTGTCTCTACTTATCTCAGTAGGCTCAGCTTCTGAACTTGTTTTCTGAATGTCTCTCGATAGTGGCTCTCAAAAAGAGAGAAAAAAAAAAAAATGGGTTAGACGTGGGGTTTTCAACTACAATCTCAAAGGATAATTTATTCCTCTGAGCTACTGATTGAAACTCTAGCGTAGCTTAGCTTGCTTAGCATTCTCATCTTAGTGCTGGATCTCAAACTAAACATTTTCCTCTAGGGGACTTAAACATACAATCTGCTGACTTCTGACTAGTTTGCTGATCCCATTAAGCCAGGCTCCCACAGATTAAGGTAACATATCCTGTACTAAGACACGCTGTGACAGAATACAACAGTCTTCTCTGAGTGCTTTTCTTTCCTCTGGATGTCAGCTTTGAAAACTTAACTGGAACTTAAGAGTCACAACCAGACTTGAGTCCACAACTTTTTCAACTGATGCACAGGGTCCAATCGCTTTGAAGTCATACATGGAAAGCTTTGTAGTTTTTCCCCTGGCTTTTGGCTCTATTGTTGAAACATGAGGTCAGCTATCTTAAACCTGGATTCTTGTGTAATTGCTCATCAAAGTGAGCTAACACGTAGCACAGCTTGTGGGCTTGTTCTCTGAGAGGATTTCTTTCCTGTGGATGCTGGATCTCAAGAGAGAAGAAGACTAGCTTTGAGGATCGGAGACTTTGACAGACTTTGCAGAGTTGTGGCATTGCTTCCTTTTTAAACCTGGCTGCCGAAAATACCGCACTGCAACCTCTGTGCCAGAAGCTTTAAATGTTTGAAATAAGTTTCTTAGACAAATATAAATAGTGAAGTTGATCCTATGTATGAATTTCTTTCCAAAGCCTTTGCCTTTCCATCAAGGCAAAGGGCGGCTACTTTAAAGAATCTAAAATATAAGATAGTTTTAATTTGTTTAACACTTTTTTGGTCGCCGCATAATTCCATTTGTGATATTTCATCATTTGGATGTCTTTACGATTATTCTAAAATGTGGAAAATAAAAAAATGTGGTGCCCCCAAATTTTTGACGGGCAGTGTACATGTGTAGATTAATATAGTGTAACACGTACCAAATCGTTACTAATAATCGTAACTAATAATACCTGTTGTTATATCTCTGTCTCAGTAAAACAAGGAGCGCCACCCAGTAACCTGTCACTGCAACGAAACAATGTTCCAAAAGACAGTAGGCCTATTTCTGACTGTTACAAGCACTAGGCCAACCTGTCAGTAATCAGTAGTGTGTAAAAGTGTGAGTGTTGGAGACGAACCTCTGTGTGGGCCTTCTATGATCGTCTGGTTGAAGAGTGGAGTGATGGAGTCGACCTCCCACAGCTGAGGAAGGTCTCTCTCTGCACAAAACAGACAAAACCACATTCACAAACTGACTCTTTACCGTTGTCTCTGTCTTCCTAAATGACAATAATAACAAACTTCATTTATGTAGCACTTTCACAGAGTTGCGAAGTGCCTTACAGACAATAAAACAGTAAAAAATAAAAGCCATTAAGATAAATAATAAAAATGGCGAACATGAATTAAAGACAGTGTTACAGAAGAATAAAACAGGCCAATGCAACAACAGTAAAATAGGTCAAAATTATATAAAATCTAGTCTCTACCCAGCAAGGAATTTATGGACGGTGACGTGCAGGAGGAAGCCAAGTTCAACATCAACCCAAATGAGCACATAACTTTCACAATATGACACACAAAACATCTTGAACTGATATCAGAAAGATATTTAGGTTCTGATTTCACAAAACGATGCAGGCAGCAGCTCTGGACGACTATGGACGTTGTCTCAACTTTCATTTTGTTGCTAAATGTACACACTGGTTTTCAGTGTCAATGCAGGCCGTCGCTTCAATATCTATTAACATCTAAATATTTTCGGGGTAAAAATAGTTTTTAAGAGGTGGTTTTATTTGAACTTTGATGGGAAATCACACTGTAAAAACACAGATCCACTTTGGACCAGCTGTACTTACGCATTTGGCCCGCCATCACACAGATGAATATACAGTCTGAATTGTTCCTCTGGCTTACTGAGATAAAGAGAGAGACGACATAAGTATTTAACACTGTCAGGAACAGCCTGAAAACCAAGGAATAAAACAGATATCATATAACAGACAGTATGAAGCTACACATGGAGATGCCAAGTGCAACTTAAACAATTTTGTTCTGTCATAATGTTAGCCATGTTGACTTATACATACTGTAGCTCTCAAGACACTAAAATTGTAGAATAAATAACTTTGTAATGCTTACAGGCATAAAGAGAGACCAGACAGTTGGCTGTACCTTATCAACAATACAGTACAGTTGCACGTGTACATCTATGGCACATTTTAGAGGTTTTGATTCCAGTTTGTGAGTCCAGTCCACTGTACCTGATAATATGGAAGCAGATTTGAAAAGTTCCTGCAGATAACTTGTTGAGTTGCCCATCACATCCAGCAGTATGGCAGTAAAGTCTGGTGAAAAATCCAATGAAACAGATTTGAAACCATGTTTTTTTTTTGGCTTCTAGTGTTGGAAATACACAGTGGTGGAAGAAGTATTCAGATCTTTTACTTAAGTAAAAGTAGAAATACCACAGTATAAAAATACTCTGTTACAAGTAAAAGTCCTGCATTCAAAATGTTACTTAAGTAAAAGTACAAAAGTATTAGCATCAAAATGTACTTAAGGCAACAAAAGTAAAAGTACTCATTATGCAGAATGGCCCATTTCAGAATAATACTGTATATATTATATTATTGAATTATAATTATTGATGCATTAATGTGTAAGCATCACTTTAATGTTGCAGCTGGAAAAGTTTGGGCTGATTTCCACTACTTTATATACTGCTGGGTAGCTTACAGTAATCTATAATAATACATCACAATTTATTAGTTGATTATATTTTGTATTAGTAATCTGAATCTGCAAAGTAACTAGTAACTTAAGTTATCAAATAAAGGTAGTGGAGTAAAAAGTACAATATTTCCCTCTGAAATGTAGTGGAGTAGAAGTATAAAGTAGCATAAAATGGTAATACTCAAGTAAAGTACAAGTACCTCAAAATTGTACTTAAGTACAGTATTCAAGTAAATATACTTAGTTACTTTCCACCTCTGGAAATACATTACTACATAAAATATTGCACAGGGAAAACAGTTGTAAGCCCTGTGTGGATGACCTCAGCTTCCCATGAGACACCGTCTGAGATGTGAGTCATCACCAGACATTACTCAGATCAGTCTGTTTGGTCGTTATATCAGCAGATCGGCTGATATAAAAACAAAATATGTATAAAAAATCTAGGGTGGACTTTTGCACAGTACAGTAATGACTTATATATACATTTACATATGACATATGTAAAGATATAGAGCATTGGTTCTCAACATGGGGTCCGGGGACCACCAGGGGTCCTTGAGGGGGTTCCAAAGGGTCCCCAGCAAATTGATGAATTGTTAAACTTCAGCATTATATAATTTACAAGTTAACACAATTAGAGAATGTAGAGGAATGACTGTTCTGATCATAGTTTCTCTGTTATCTCTCTACCTACAATACAGATAGTCAAGGAATTCTAGACAAAATCATATCTAACAATAAAAATATTCGCAGATTTGGGTCCAAGAGACAAAATCGATCGATGTAGAGCATTTACAAAGTTTACAAAGAAACTTGCTTACTATAAAGTACGGGATCAAATATCTGTATTTTCCTACCTGTCAGGTCGTTGGTCTCATTAGTGACACAGTAGCAGTATCTCCTCCGAAACATGTTGCTTTCTATTCTTCTGGAGCTGGAAACTACAAAACAGAAAATAACACTGAATTAGTGGTGACAGGACATGATTAGATTTTTTTTTTTATCCCTATTTTTTCCCTCTTCCTATCTTGTTAATAGGTTATATTATAATTATTTTATGTAGATTCAAATTCATTAAACTGCGACATCTATTTTAACTGTGACACCAACCTGCCAAGGGACAACAGATGGAAATTAGCGTATTTACATTTGGTTTCTAAATTAAAATTAATTTCATTAATATGCACTGTGCCTTAAATAAATAAGTCATAAATCACAAATCAAAAGACACTTGCAGCATCTTGCAGGATTGAAAATTTTACAGAATATAGAGTACAAGCACAAGGCAATGCTCCTGTGCATCAGATCCTGAGTAAAATACTGACTGTCATTATATATAAGACAGTGGTTCTCAACATGGGGTCCAGGGACCACCAGGGGTCCTTGAGGGGGTTCCAGGGGGTCCCCAGCAAACTGATGAATTATTAAACTTCACCATTATTTAATTTATAAGAAGTTAACACAATTAGAGCATGTAGCAGAATGACTGTTTTGATCATAGTTTCTCTGTTATCTCTCTACCTGCAATACAGACAGTCATGGAATTCTGGACAAAATCATCATCTAACAATAAAAATATTCTCAGATTTGGGTTTGAAAGACAAAATCTCGTCAAATGGGGGTCTGTGGCTCTAATGTGGACTAAATTAGGGTCCTTGATATGAAAAGCATCACTGGTCTAACAGTCAGTGGCAGACGCTCCTAAAAAGGCCTTTTTTTTTTTTGGACCAACGCTGCCTTCACAGACGAGGCTTAAAGCGACTCACTGATATTTAAAACTTTCATTTGGCTTGCAGCTTTCCGAGCCTCAAGGTGCTGCTGAGAAAGGGAGAAAATGCCAGCGAGCCATTTTAAAAAGCCTGAGGGACAAATGCTGAAACTTCTTCCCAAGTGTCTGCTGAAGAGAAATGAGCAATTAAAATTTAAAATGTCAAAGTAACACACTGTAGTCTAATCTTAATTTAAGAAATATGGCCGGTGATGTATGCAGACTGAATTAAATTTACAAGGAGGCAGCTAGGTTTTAACTTGATGTGGTTGGTTGATCAGTGACTTTAATTTCTCAAATTTTGTTTTAATACTTTTGTTGGTTTTAAACGCTCACTTCTGTTCCAGTAAAACAACATATTGATATATAGATATACACAATAAAGTATATCTATTTTTGGGTTTTAGCAGTCTGATCAGTGCTTGCTTACCTTAGTCTTAGCTACTTCATCGACCAGAAATAAATTAGATTTTAATCTAGATTCTTGAAACTCATATTAAATGTTCCAGACTTTATTTACGTCTTATCTCTGAAACAAGCCCTTGAAGGTTTTACAGGCCCAACACGTTCCTCCTTTATGTCTCATGGGGAAAAAAAGAAGATTTTACTTTACAATGGTCTTATTCCACTGTATTAACCTGCATATTAACACATGGAAAAGCAATTCTAATGTTTGTACATTGTTAGTACATTCAGTTGCCTACAGCCCCAAATCGTATTACATTTCAATACAGTACAGTACAGTAAACAGTAATCAAGTGTCGGTCTTATTGTGTACCTGTAATACTTTTGCATAGGTTTATACACAGTTTAAGGCAATAGGAGAGTTTAATGTTTTTAGATGCAGTTACAATTCCCAACCACTAGATGGAGGTACTGCCACAGGGTCTGGTGTTGATTCTTCACTAAAAGAATCTTCACTAAAAGTTTGGACACACGCATTTCTCTTTATTTTTTTACTATTTTCCACATTTTAGAATAATAGTAAAGCCCTTTGCCTTGATGGAAAGTGAAAGGTTTGGAAAGAAATTCATACATAGGCATCAACTTCATTATTTATATTTGTCTGAGAGACACATTTCAAGCTTTTAAGCAGAAACCTTTAGATCAAAATGGCTTTAAGAGAATGAGAAACATAGAACATTAAATCAGGTGGGTCCAAACCTTTGACTGGTAGTGTATTCAATGTTCTAAATGTTTGCTGGACAGCTTTAGAGGAGGCAGATGGTTGTATGGAGTGTGTATAATGTGTGTCTGGTGTGTGTATGGTGTGTGTATGGTGTGTGTATGGTGTGTGTATGGTGTGTGTATTTACTGTTGTAGACCAGCAGGGTGAGCTTGTGCAGCGCCAGGGAGCTGTGGGACGTGACGCTCAGCAGGGAGAAGAGCTGGCGGGAGCCTGCAGCAGGAGGAGACAGTGTGAGCAGATCAAACCTCAATATTATGATAATGAATATTTGTAATACCAGGATAATGTATGGCTGGGATGGTTATTGTTAGACATTTTTACCAGTGCTGTTTCTGAAACTTCAAATTTGGTACCACGTTTTTTTTTTGGTACCACAAGTTTTCGTTGTAAGAATCCAAAATTTTGAAGGTTTTCAATACTTTCAAAATGTTGCGGTTTTGAAACCTTTACATATCTTAAAATTGATACTGACAGACAATCAGTTCAGTACTTTTTTGTGAGGTGTTCTTATGTCATTGACACAAGTAGTGAAGTAATCCTGTACTTCTGCTGGAAACTCAAACTCAGTCAGTTTAACTCAATACCACAAAGGCAAATGGCAGAAACTACATTTGTGTGTAAAGATCAACTCAAGATAAACTGTGAAGTCATTTCTCTCAGATCCAGAGAGTTGAGTTGCTGCTCCTGGCAGAATCATTAAAGCTGCGTTCACACTGCAGATCAACCTGTCCAAATCTGATTTTCCCCTCACATGTGACTCAGATCTGATGTATAATTCTCATCAGTATGAACAATAAAAAGCTGCATGGAGTCACATTTCTATTCCGATCTGAACCACATGGATATGTGTTGCAAAATCAGATCCTAAGGCATGAGACCTACGCGCAACTTTGAACGCTCCAACCAGAACGTGTCAGCGTTGCCATGACAATAAGAAAATCTTACATCATGTCTTATCATCATTTTATCAGCTTGGCCGAGCAGGATTAAGGCTTTGCTGCATCTGACAAATTAGCTTCACTCTTCGAGACCAAACAGGATGTGATGTCATGCATGAGAGGAAACGCATTTAAAAATGTGAGGAGGGCACTATTTAGCTATTAGCTGCTAGCATGTTAGTTGGCTACTATCGCTAGGCTAACTCAAAACAACTATCAAGTCATTACGCGCATAAATGTACTATCTACTCCTAGATTGGGTGATGTGACTCTGCCACGATTAAAGACTCCGCCATGTTGGATTTTCAATAGGTTTTTTATTTGCTCTTTGCGCGGTTTTCAATGCAAGTGAGAGGCGAAGGAAATTTTTGCGCATTTTGGTGCATAGTCTGACCGGATCTTTGGCATGGAGACACAACGATGGCAAGAAAGCCAAACAGACACTTTGGGGAGAGTCAGTCATCAGTTCAGTCAAAACTCAAAGACAGACACTGAAAACGAAAATTGGAAACCAGCAGGAGAAGCTGAGGTACAAAAACTGATGTGGCGTATTTTTGTTATCGTTAATCCGCCAGACGGGTCTTTCCGACATCACTGTCAGTTCATATAGGTATCAGATATGGTTTACATCCTAGAACAGATATGAACAGTCATCCATACAAAAATAAAAAACATCAGATATGAAGGCCTGCAGTGTGAACGTAGCCAGAGGAATATGTCTCTTTGAGGCATTATGGGGGATTTATTACTCAGCAGGGAGGAAGTGTATGCAGGACTGATGGGTCAGTGAGGCAGAACCAGATGGACCGATGCTTCATTAGCGGTTTATTCAGCAGCTCAGATCGATACGGATTAAAACATTAACACAGTTTTAATCCAGGAACACTGACATTACGAGTCAAGTGAGCATGTGCAGGAAATCGAAACTAAGTCAATTCAACAATGTGGAATATAATAATTAATTTGAGAAAGTTCTGGAAACATTGATGAGCGGGAGCAATCAAGATGACTTCTTTAATTACTCTATACATCATTTATGATTTAATCCCCCCCACCAGTCTTTTGAATTACTCGGTGCATGTTTACTCTTAGTCTGATTTCTTTCCTTTTTTTTACATTTGAGCACAGACGTAACTGGATGGAGAACAACGTCCAGGAAGCAGGAAACACCTGACAGCATGGACACCAGCAAAACTCACTTCTGAACCGATGAGGAAACTCTTTTAACGCTGAAATGAAAAATATGAACATTCTCCTAGATCTCCTAGATGGGTGAAAATATAGAAATGGTGACATGCTTACATCATTTCCTTAATGAGAGCAATCCAACTCATGTAAATAGATCGATTTTGAGGCACAGATTGCGGTTTTCCTCATTATCGCATTACTACAGTGCATGTAAACGTGTCGATCAAATTATTCCCAGTCACCAGGTTATTAGTGTGATATGGAAACACATTCTTTGTGTTGGACAGAATGCACTACAAAACTGACAGACTTGTTCAGTTATTTCATCTTGTATCCAGACTTATCAAGCTTATTTATATAGGATTTTTTTAGTGAAATCATCTCACTCCACTGGCAGATCATTTTACCGGTTTCAACAAATTTGACATTTTTTTTTTTCAGGAGAATGTAACTTGTTTCAGGACATTTACTTTGTAAAAGTGAAATTGTCTTGGAGAAAGTTTCTTGTTTCCAAATTTTCTTCATTGTTTTATGATGATTTCTTGAAAGAAGTCATATTGGCATGAAGCAAGTGAAATTTACTGAAACCAGCAGGTTATCTGCCAAAGCAGTGAGAGAATTTGACTAAAAATATCATGAAATAGGCTGATAGGTCTGGAGACAAGATAAAATCACTGTACAGCTTGTAATTTTTGGCAGTGTGTCACATCACATTGCTGCCGAAATCTGGCAGTTCAATGTTTGCAGAACATGATTTCACACTTTTGCAGAATCGCGAGCGTCCACAGCTAATTTCAGCATATAGCCAATCCCACCAGGAAGCTCTTACTTCAATAAAATGTAAACTTTTAAAACCGGTTCGCCTGTTTTTCCCGCCTCTTCTACCAAAAGTCACCACAGCAGGTTTCAGCGCACATGAAAAGACAGTTTTTACAGCTGCCATTTTATTGAAATACGCGTTCTGCCTGCAGTTTGACCTGCTGCTCTGCCTCAGTAAAATGAGACACAGACCTGAATCATGACAGACACTTGAAGGAGGCCAGTGAAGATTTACAGCTCAGAATTGATCTGCAGATGAATGATATTATGACAACGTACCGACTTGGCTTGAATTTATTAAAGTATTGACCAGGGGAGTGAGGTCGATGGCAGCGGGGTCGATGTACTCTGCTGGGATTTCTGGGAAATAAGAACAGAAAAAACGTCAATGGGAGCTGATGCTATCGTTATTATCTTTTATGGAATTAGCAGCATCAGCAAAATGTGACATATAATTAAAAGATGTACTGTAAAAAATGTAAGAATCACCCAATATACTGTATATACAGTTATCTAATTAACATAGGGTTAGACTGAGTTATGGGGCTGATATTGGCCTTTTATGAAATACATATATAATATGAGTCAGTGTCATCCACCTCTGATATGATGGAGTTTCCTCCATGACAATCTGTAAAACCTGCAATGACATTTTTATTGCTTTGCCAATTTTATGTTTATGGTTTTTGTAAATTTGTAAAAGAGCTGCTAACACTTTCATCAGTCTGGGTTTCAGTGGAGAGTTTTAGTGTCCCTTGATGCTCTGAATGTTTCAGAGGCTTTTCACCATAAGAAGAAAATTCTGGTGAGTTTTTTGGTAAGAAAATGGAAAAAAAAATTAAGATTTTGAATATTGACACAAAAATCTGAAGCTTCAATGGAAACATTGGTATCGGCCTTCTAAAACCCATATTGGTCGAACCCTAGTGAGTATCTAATATAGCATCAGCAATTTGGAATTTCAAAGTTAACAACTGAGGTTAATTAATCCTTTATATAGCAACAGCAAGATAAAATGCATAGGGTAATATAGTTAAAGGAACAGTATGTTGATTAATTAATAAGCTGTACTGCAGACAAACCAGCGACTGAGACAAACCTGATGCATCCTTTGTGTTGATGGAGTTTTGTATGTAATATGAGTTGTTGTCTACACCTTAAGATCAAGATTAAGAGTTTTCTTGGGCTTTGAGCGATGGAACCTAAAGTAAGTGATCCACTCATCACACAGAAATATGCGAATAAAACAAACATAAAGAGGAAGTTTGACAGAGAAATACCTGTTGAGACCAGGACGTCTCGTCTGTACCTCTCTTCCTGGGTTCTGTGTCTTAAAGCTGTTGGGAAATTAGTGTTAATTAGATTTACAGCTGCATCACAGGGCAAAGGTCGTAACATTTTTTCCTTTTTTGTTCATTCCAAAACATTATGTTAAACTAGAAGTCACTCAGAGGAGCGCAAACCTCCGCCAATGCTGAACAATTCTTGATTCTAGATTGAATTTCCCACAAAGCAACACCTGAATGCAACGCTGCCGCGCTGACTATGAAATCCCGGATATTGGACTTTCCCACCAGCACCTGAACGCAGCATAACAGTTGTGCTTGCTAAAAATCGTCTAATGGTGGAAATCCTAGATCTGGATGAGCACCAAAATCTAATGAGCTGATCCTTCGACCGAGAGAGATTTGTTTGCCAAGTTTCAGCCAAATCCATTCTTAACTTTTTGAGAAATCTAGCTGACAGACAGACAGACAGACAGACAGACAGACAGAGAGGTGAAAACAACCTCTTTATAACTTTGCTGGCGGAGGTAATAAGAGTCGTAGCAAACAAAAAACTAAAACTAAGTCAAAACGTACTGAAAAATAAGAATATATTCAAAATGCAATATGAATGTAGCTAATGTCCTGTATGAAATTAGTTACACAGCATATCCAGTAAGTCTGGAAAAATTGGTAAATTGCCAACTAACACCGCTCATCAAAAGTGGGATTCAAACCCGCGCCTCCACTCGGCCTCCAATCTGACACCTGACAAATAAAACACATGGTGCTACGTATCGCGATAGTTACAAATTTTTCTAACAGTGAAATGAAATCCACATTTTGAAAAAATGACTGATAGCACAAAATGAAAACAAATTGTGGTACTTTTTAAAGAATGGACAGTACGAGTATAAAATGTACACACTGGATCCACTAGATTTTAGAGATGCACTGCAAAAAATGACGGTGTCTAGTCATTTTATCTTGTTTCAAGACCTATTAAGCTTATTTCATTATATTTTTAGTCAAATGATCTCACTGCACTGGCAAACAATCTTGCTGGTTTCAATAAATTTCACTTGATTCATGTCAATATGGCTTATATTAAAATAAAGCATCATAAAACACTGAAGAAAATCTGGAAACAAGAAACTTTCTCCAAGGCAATTTCACTTTTTTTTTTTTTTTTCACCAAGTAAATGTCCTGAAACAAGTTACATCCTCCTGAAAAAAAGTCAACTTTATTGAAACCGGTAAAATTATCTGCCAGTGCAGTAAGATGGTTTCACTAAAACAAATCCTAAAATAAGATTGATAAGTCTGGATACAAGATAAAATAACTTAATAAGTCTGTCAGTTTTTGCAGTGTGCTCAGTGATGAACTTCAGGTAAGTGTTTTGGCAAAGAACTTGTCATTATTGTGTTTGGCTTTATCGAATGACACCTCAGGAAGTTACAGAGTGAAGGGAACCGCAGGTGACTCACCTTGGCTGAAGAGGACGAGGATCAAAACCGCAGCAGCACAGATGATGAGGCAGAGTGGAGGATGCTGTCTGGACCTCCAGGAGGCTGCCATGGCACTGAAACCCACTGGAACCACAAAACACACAGTCACAAACTGAACTGGATCCACTTTTTCCCCTTTCAGCCCTCGGCCTCAGACTGTGACCGACTGTGTTGTTGTTTGTGTCAGATCGTCTTCTTGTCCCTGTGTGATGATGTCGCACGCAAACCTTCCACCTTCACCGGATAGCTTCAAAGGGTTTTGTGCTTGGTGCGTGTGCGTGCGTGTGTGTGTGTGCGCGTGCGTGTGTGTGTGTGAAGCATTTTCTGGTCCCTATGCGATGATGTCATCAAGATGTGTCCCTACCATTCAAATCAATGGAGCTCTACTCCCCTGTGGACTGCAGCACATAACGATCCACATTCACAGCAGTGGGGGAATAGAGGACACCTCTGCCTTTTACCACTGGATTTTTAAGAAATACATCCTGACATAGTACTACAGTGTTTGTTTTTTTTTTAGTTTGTTTTTTTTTTTGTCAATTTTGTGTTGAATTTTATTGTGCATTAATAGTAGAGCTAGTAATTTTTCATGAGATCTAAGTAGGCAAGGTAAACTTTATTTATATAGGACATTTCATATACAAGGCAAAACCATAAAACACAGTTTGCATGTGACAATTTGCAAATGACATATGACAAAGAAAGAAAGAAAGAAAGAAAGAAAGAAAGAAAGAAAGAAAGATAAAGTAGAAAGCAAAATGTTGCAAACACAGCAACACTGATTTTGATGTTGACTTGTCAAATCCATTCTTTATATCTCTTCTCACTTCTTTTGTCCATGACACAAACTCTAAACCAGATTAGTTTTGATTGCATTATTTTCACCCGTTTTCTACCACTGAGAGAAACCAAACACAGCTTACCTGCTCCTTGAATACTACTGTAAATTCAGCCACACAAATCCCCCAGCAGCATCAAAGGTCTCCCAGTGGACTGCAGACCTCCAGCCGGGTCAGGACGCCTGTTTCCCCCCGCAGGACAGCCGAGCCTGGCAGCAGACTGGCACTTCACTGAGCTGCAGAAAACACAGTCTGTCTGCAGCGTGGCCACTGATCCCTAACCCACTGCACCGGACACACTGCAAAAAATGTCATTTATTCATACAAGAATTTTTACTGAAATTAAACCTGAAGCCCAGCATTGAATTAACATTAATAATTCCCCATTCTGTGCACTCAAAATGTTATAGGCTTTTGCTCTCATGTTTTGGCACTGTACACCTATGCTTTGTTTGTGCAAAGCATAAAGTGAGATTATTATTATTTAATCATTTTCCCCCCATCTGTTAAACAATCATTCTGAATTCAATTTAAAGTGGTGCTCATCACTGTGGAGTTTCTGCACTGCTCTTCCCACAGATCACCTGTCAATCAAACAGTGTGGGCGGAGCTTGGATTTTCTGTCAATGCAGTTTGAATTTCTCTGTTCAGCCATGGTGGCTATCACTGCTCATGCTAACTACCCAGTTCTTCTTCTTCAGTTTATTCCAAACAACCCAGAAACGTAAAACGCATCACTTCCTGTGTGGCAGAGGATTTTTTCCCAGGAAAAAGCTAAGGACACCGGCTGTTTAGAACAGACAGTGGAAAAGATTTAATCAACTGGATATAGGTTGGATCACTGTTGTGTGACTATCAACTGGCAATACATAAAGTAGCAAAACGTGAATTATTTATATGAAAATGTTGCAGATTATTACTTTAACAGCTGGTTAAAGATCAGTTGGCTGCCTCTTAAAGCTACCAATACATTATTGCCTCTTAGGAGTTAACAAGCTCATGATTTGTCAGTTCCACACTGCATCAATCAAAAATTTTGTGAAATGAGCACAAAGTCTTAAAATGCAAATAACGATCTCTGTGCAGGAAAAGTGAGAGAAATGCGTTTCCCCAGCAGGAAAGGATTAGGTGGAGGAGACATGACTAGAAGCAAGAAGTAGTTTCACATTGAAATAGTGCGGTGGAAAGTAAGTGTGTGTGTGTGTGTGTGTTGGGCGTGGGGGGGATGGGCAGAGACATTTAACTCCGATGACCCGGGTTCGATTCCCAACTTGGGCCAAGAAGTTTTCATTCTAACCTTTTCATGTGACAAATTGGCGCGCTCAGTTCGTACTTTTGTCACATAATCCTTGTGTGGTGGGTGGAGAAACGTAATTTTCACCGTCCACAACACATTATCTCTCTTTTCTCTTTTGTTTATTCATTATCCACATTTCCCTTAGTGTCAGTTTGGGTGTCCATATGGGTGGGGTGGGTACCGGTGTTGGCATATTGTTTGTTTTTGTACATGCCGGATTGTCCAGTTAACCCTAACCCTGTCCAGCAATTAAAAACCAATAAAAGCATTTGATCACAAAAGAATGGAATACTGCAACAAGTAGAAATATCTTGAAATCTGGGTAGCATTGACCTGGGAAAGACTACTTTTAGATGTTGTGCTCAAATACCTTTAAAGCAATTTCAGCACACTGCGGCCTGAAATCTGATGCCTTGGTGCCAATGGGACATTTCAGGAATCTGACTAAATGTGAATGTTTTAATTCCTGACTGTAAATATTGTCTTATGGTGTTTTTCTCTCTCTACAGTCCAATTTGTTCAGCAGGATATTTTTTGCAGTGGCGGTAAATGGCCGTAATAAGCCGGCGGTGTGACATACGAGCCTCGGGGAAGAGCAGTGAACAAGAGGAGTGAATGAGAGTCTTTAATGTCGAGGGATCGGTGGGCACTTCAGCCGCCTTGGTATTCAGACTCAGACTGAGGCCGACAGCAGGAGCTGGCAGAGGGAAACCGGGCCGGCGAGGGCCTGGGAACCGCCACTCCAGGGAGAAGGCAGACGGCGGGTGCATGCTTTTAGCCTATATTTATAACAAGACAGAGAAAATGAAGTAAAAAATAATGTAGAAACAAAAGCATAAAAGTACAAATTAGGCTTTGTTTTGTTCCCCTGTAGGCTTTCATGCTCAGTTCCAAAGGGTTTGGGAAACATAGGGTTTATGCTTTTAGCCGATATTTATAATTCAAAATGGACAGAAAGGAAATAAAAGGCATGAATCATTTAGAAATACAAATTAATCTAAGTCACTAAGAATGAAGAACTCAGAGAAAAGACGACCTAACCCAGCAAACATTTACATGTTGAACAGATGTCGATATGACGGCCTGCACTGACGTTGAAAACGATGTGAAAACAGCACCGAAATAAAAGTTGAGACAATGTCCGTCCATCACTGCTACCTGGATCCTTTTATGAAATCTGGACCTAAATATATTTCTGATATTCTGTTCAAACCAGTTTTCAAAGCTGCATTTATATGAATTTTTACTGTTACTATAAAGGCATATAGTGAAAGTTTTGCGCTAATTTGGGTAGACAGTGAACTTGGCGACTGCCATGCATCAGATGCTCAGTGGGAATCCTAAACCTAAATCCTAACCCTGACCCGAACTAAAAGCTAAAAGCAAACCTTAAAAAAAGTGTGTTTTGTATGTGATTCAAAAGAAAACTTTGACTGAATTTTGACTTGAACTGATCTGTTCAGGCAGTTGCTTTGGGGTTTTCTCTCTCAAACTACTTTTGTTGTTTTACGTCTTCAGCTGCTGTTTAGTCATTAAAAAAATCATCATTAAAGTTTTATCAGTTGTCTTCATACAAACTCCAAGCATACATTTTTTTCAATTCAATACTTTATTAATAACTGGTGCAATTGAAAAGACAAAAAAATAAAAAATCAAGTAAGAATACCATTTGCATATTATATCATCAAATCAAAATATTCAAAGTGGTCTAGTACAGAATAGAAATGACAAGTAATTTTTTTTTTTTTTCAAACTGGAATGAGAAAAATGATGCACAGCTCTGAAGGCCACTAGTGTAAATTTGTCCAAACTTCCCATAAACGATACAACAATAAAACTGTTTCTGACCCAAAATAAGCTGCTGTCAATGAGCCCACACAACACTGTCACTGTAATATCCAACCTCTTCATTCATAATATTCTGAACATGTTTTCTTTTTGTTGATTTATGCCACAGCTGTCAGTCCCATTTCCAGGCTTAATGACTGCATTTATACAAGAACAGCAGATCTGATTTTTAACACCAACTCCATATTTATGTCTCTACTTGCTCTGAAAAAGCTAATTTTTTTCTTTTTCTATCTGTCCATCTATAGAGACTTTCAGGCGATGTAACGCCCTCTCTGGCGGCCATATTGGAGGTCCACAGGTCCTGGGCAACAATAGTTGTGTTTCTAAGCGTACAACTTTCGTCCGTCTCAACAGAATTGAACAGACAGTTAATTTCTGTCTGTTGTTGACTGGGAGCTGATCATTTCATCACTGATCCATCTGACTGATTTAGCTACTGTTTAGATTTCGCACTGTTAGCTAGCTAACCATAGGCCTAGATTAGCTAACATACCGCTGGCTAATTCTAATGTGTTATGAGCTGAAAATTACATTTCGTATCAAAGTGTGTGTGTGTGTGTGTGTGTGTCTGGATTTGGCCCAAGGTGTCTGGAATTGGCGACTGGTACGGTAACTATCGCTATCCTGTTGTTAACACATCTGATTAGCACACTAGCTAGCAGCTAGCGTTAGCATGTTCACATTAACATCAGTGTGTTTGCTGGCTAGTTAGCTAGCTAACAGTTTGTTCAGGTTAACTGAGCTGACTCTTCTCAAGCTACAACTCTTCATGTTTTGGAGTAGAGACTAGGGCTAAAGACAAGACAGTTTACTGTGTCACAGTAACCTACATTTGGAGACATTTTTCAGATATCTCACTTCTAGCCTGGTTGTTAAATATTTAGCCTAAATTTGTGTACAGCTAATTCTTCAATGGACCTCCATGATGGTGCCAGATGTGGTTTGCTAGCAGATTTGAGATGCAACTGTGTATTGTCAGTCTACTAGTTGCTTATGAAGATGGCAATCTAGTAGGCTAACTTAACCTTTTCTACTGTTGCATTCATTGGAGTGGCAGTTATCTAAAATGTAAATGTAATAAAATATCACGTCTTTTGCACTGAATTGATTCTTATGATGGGAAAAAAATATATAAAATGTGTTATTTCCCTGTTTCAGCATTCATGGAAAGATCATATCTGCAACACAAAGAGTTAAAAATCAGATGTTTTGTTCCTGTGTAAATCTTTCACGGTGATATTACCGACAGCCTTGTGCTGCACTTTGACAGCCACGGCGAGAAAAGCATGACCAAAAAACAACAGATCCATTACATTGAGAGAAAAAAAAAAAGCACTGTAAAAGGCCAAGGCACAAATAATTTGTAGCAGTCAAAATGTCCATAAAATTACAGGTTATGTAGAATGTGTTGATCAGTGCATTGCTTGGTATGCAGTTACAGTGAATACGACCGTACTTCAGAAGGATAACAAAAGAGAAATCACAGCAAGCGCTATTGCCCTCTGGACTCCATGGATGCCATAAAGTGCTCCTTTTCATGTGGAAGAATTGATGCACATACAGACAAGTCCGCATACAGCGTGTTGGGGAAAATAAACCGAACGCAACAAGTGACATAAGTACACATACAGTATAAGAGGGCAAAAATGTGTTAAAAATGCTCGTTTTAGTTCTGTTGTTTTTGACAAAGGTACATGTTTGGCGTAAAGACCAGATTATGGCTTTTATAGACAGTAGAAGGATTTTAGTGTAAGCCATCAAGAGAAAATTAAAGTTAAAAATAGCACAACGTGATATGTGGAAGTGGAGGAAAGAGAAAGTGTATAAATAGCCGTTGTAGAAGTCCCAGTCTTTCCTGCAGGCTTGCTGAACTACCGCTCTGGCTCCACCCCAACAGGAATAATTGGGAAGTGATAAGGTTGAGCGACTTTAGAGTATCGTTTTATACAAATTTGGTTCTACATTCAAGAAAGAACTGCCTGCAGGATAAATGCATGAAGGGCTGCCACAATGAGAGAACCAGTGTTTCCTCCATATTCATTCAGCAGTGGATAGAGAACGTGTGAAATTAACAAAACATTGTAAATTTAGCTCAATTTCCCTTAAAAAGCACAAACAACTACAAGTCCCAGTGTTTAGAAACAGGGCTTTTCATCAGAGTAAAGTTTCAAAGAATAGTTTCAGCGCTGCAACCTGCACTGGACCAAACCCTCAGACAAAAACATGGACAAATGTGAAACCGAAATTATAAATTGCCCCCTCACCACCACTGCTACAAAACAATCAGACGAAACACCATTTAGCACAATGTCCTACGTATGCCACTTACAAAAAAAATCTTTACAGACAGAATCAGTCCATCTCCACTCTGCAACTCTTACAATTCAAACCCAAGAACATTAGAATATTAAAATGGCATATTCAGGTATTTAAAATGGAAAGCCAAATGCATTAATTTACAAAAACATGGATAGCTACAGCAGACCAGATCCTGTGAATATTGGTAAATATTCAAATATTCAACATGACAGGCCGAATACATGGATAGCCGTGGAGCGTTGGTGAGGAAAAGAGCAAACCGCTGATTGTCAAATTAACAGTTAAAGGGTCATTCCCAAAAAAAAACACAGGACTCATTTCTGCACCGCATACTGACATACTGTTTCCTACAGCAGCAGTTCTCCACCTGGAGGCTGGGGGGGGGGGTATTTCTGAAATGCAAACATATTAGCATGTCTATACAGTCTTTTATGTGTTTTCTCTCTCTTGTGAAATAATGAGCAGGCTCTACGCTTTCTATTTACAGTAATTACTCAAATTGAAAATTGTAAATGGAAAATCATGACCGGGTGTCGGGCGGGAGAGGGCCTCCCTTCAGTTTCAGTAGCTGTGAGCTTCGTCAGCTCCCACCACAGATGCTTCAGTGAATTACGTCCAACCCCTCAAAAAGGTAGAGAACTACTTTTTTAACAAAACATGTCAGTCTCTCACACAGTACCGTTTGAACTGTTGATTCAAAACAATATTAATGACAACGTTACGGGTACAGTAGTAACTGGAGCAAGACGGGAAACGCTTCAATCCTCCAGTGACCTCAGGAACAGCTGGGAAACTTTCCAACGAGCCTCGGAAGCAAAGTATTGATTCACAAGGCAAAGCAGATGGAATAATTGATTCCAGCTGACTGGAAAAGTGAACATCTCTGCTACTAACACACTGTATGCTAAAGCGTTAGCATGCACACCGGACAGAGACACAGAGATCATTTTGGTGCCAATCCTCTCATCACATATTGGGTACTGAGACCAAAGTCAGTGTAGTAATTTGAGTCTCGAAATGTTAAATTACTTAAAACAAGTGAAAAAAAACTGTCATTACAACCTGATTTCACCTTTTTCTTGAAACAAGCTGGTTCACATTGGAACAAATTTCACAAATTCTTTCCCTTGAGTTTTTCCCCCGTTTCTCTCTACAGACAGTGTAAAGGTTTGATGTGAAGAAGTCACTGGAGGAAGCCTTGAAAGCAGAATCTGGAGTAATATGAGGCACAAAACCTTGACAGGACAATAACACAGTCATGTTTGGCCATTCGTGATACTACATGTAAGCCCAGATTTTACCTTTAAAACACAGAACATTGTTTCATTCTCTCACATGATCTGCATGTAAAGGTAATTAAAATGGAATTATTCTGTATACACTGTAAAAAGTAATGCTAGCTCCATTTAAAATATTCAGGGAAGAGTTTGACTTTAGCTATTTAAGTAAATCCATATCCTTTTCATGCCTGTATATTGTCTAATGTCAAAAATGTCTTTTTTTTTCATTCCTGAGAAAAATGCGTTGGGTTCATGTGTTAAAGTGACTCAGGTCAACATTGTTTGCTAGCATCACTTTTTCCAGTGTATCTCAGTGTCTTGGAAGACATTTTATTGTATTTAACAATTACAAAATCGATAAGTCTTAGTTTTAACAGTAATTTGCCGTGCAAATATAAATATACCAATATTGATCTATAGTTATTTGATCATTTGACATTTGGACAGCACAGTTCCAGTAGTATTTTTCTAAACTGATATGAGTCTGTAAATTTAAATTTTTAAAGGAATCAATAGAAGTTTACATTTAGAAAGGAAGCAACGTAACTGGAATTCAACAAGAGAGTTTGATGTGACATTTTGCGCAAATATAACTTTCTGTGTGCAAGTCAACAAGAAAAATGACTTTAACCGTACTTGGAGAACAGAGTGTTTCTGATTCTTTCTGATGTTATAGAGACTTTCAACTTAAGCAAAACCAATATACTGAACAATTCCTCAGTGAATGAATGAACCTTTATATATTTCTGTGCAGCTGTAATCTTGTTGATCTGAATCTGAATCCACTGAATGAGCCAAAGCATCGTTCAACTTTCACACAGCTGCAAACCAGCCTGATGTTACAGAAGCAAAACTGTTTAAAAAGGCAATATACACTACAGAAATGAACTGAAGTCACATTCATAAATCCCGAGTAGTTTGGTATGCGTTGAGATGAACTGGCACTGAAACACTAAATGGAGAATGACGTGGTGTGGAGCCATTCTGGGTGATGTGGACTGTTTCTGCTTCAGAGGCACGATGAATGAACGACTACAGGGATATCTTCATGTTTCTTAACGTATATTTCGTGTCAATTTGTGTCATAATGCATCTTGCAATATACTGTATTATTGCATGGGATTCAGTAATAGAAGTTAAGTACTAATTTCTGCAATACAATAAGTTAAATAGATAATGAGATAACTGTTTGGTTCACCTCGCTCGCATCACAGCTAGCTTACCTAGCTACAGCCTCGTCTCAGTGACAGCATGCCTCCACTCCTGGTTCAAACTGTAGCTGCAAAAAAATTCTTAGTGTTTGTTTTAACCTGCTTGGAGTGCCAGGTGGGTGGAGTTTGCCACATCAGATAGTGTCAGGTAAGCTTTCAATCACATATACGTACAGTAAACTGACTTTCAGATGTTTTTCTGCCATTCACTGAATTGTTCTATGTGGTAAACGCCAACCCAACCGGCTCCTAAGGCTGCGTTCACACCCAGCATGTTCTGATCGGTTCATCTGAACTCTGCAACGTTTCCTCCTTCAGTTCAGTCGGTTTGTCCAGGTGAGAACGATGACCTTTGAACTCTGGTGGCACCAAACAACAGCACCGAGAGTCTCAGTCCTCTAACAAGAGAACTGCGGTGCGGTTCGTTAATCCGACCGCCTACAGGAAACCACCCCGAAACCCAAGGGATTATGGGTAGAAGGAGACGGATGCGGGTTCCTCATGCTTGGAAAGCCTAGCAGAACAAAATGAAGTCTGGACTGATGCCGTCTGAATCTCTAACCTGGCAGGATGACAGCTTACCAAAACTGTCCAATAAACGAGCTGCTTGTGAGTCATGTGACTTTTGTTTACAAGCCCTGATTGGCTTGTAACTGGGCAGTGTGAATCTAAACAAACCAAATACAAAAATGCACCAAAGTCAACTTTTCCCCTGTTGTTCAGAGCAGAAAAGCTGCAGGTGTGATCGCACCCTAAGCAGGCTAGAGTCTACCATAAAACCTTCTGCAGTTACAGTGTAAACCAGGTCTGGACGCCCCACATTAAAGTTTCCCTGACTTTGAAGGTGCCTTAACATGCTATAATTCTATTATATTTCATGTGTATAGATATAGTTTGTTGTCAGATGTTACATTCAGTATCAATGTCGTCCTAACTCTAAAGTAGTAAATGCTGTTTAGGCCTATATGTGATCGTTTGTAAAGCTTTTCCTCTAAATTAAGTGGTGCTCAGGCTAGAATCGTGTCTTTCTTTAAAAAAGAAAAAAGGTTTAACGGCCGTTCACATCGCCAGCAACTTCAGAAACCTGTCGACAGAGGAAACCTCGGCCAGTGTCGACCGCGGTTGCAGCCAATCACGTACCAGCGTTGCCACGCGTCAGACCCATCGCCGCAACATGTGGTGTGGCTGCTAGCGGTGTGAACACAGTTTGTGGACAGTGATGGACATTCAAGTCGCTTGCAGTGCAGCAGTGAACAGTACAGTAATTTTTGTGTGTGTTGATCAGAAAGAAAAACCTGATCTGTTTTCTTCTAACCAGAGTCACGTTCAAGTCTCACTGCTTGGGCTGGGTGTTGATGGAAAGTAAAAGAGAGGAAATTATTTTTACATATGATTTAGGCTACGTTCCCACTGCAGGTCCTCGTGCTTAATTCTAAATTGCTGCTCATATCTGATTTTTTTGGACATCTGTAACCCAGATCTGATACCAACATGAACTGACAGCGATGTCAAAAAGCCGTGGGTGAGAAAAGACGTAACCTTCGTTTTTGTTTCGAAACACATTTCTGTTAGAAGTTTTGACTGAACTGAGGCATCAAGTCATGTGTTTGTCTTTCTCTTTCGCTTCTGTGTTTTAAAAAATTATGACGACTGTCTCAAATGATCGAAGGCTTAACTTTTCAAATTCTGATTTGAGCGTTCAAATACAAATCACATGTAGGTCGCATGGCTCTGGATCTGATTCTACAGCACATATCCATGAACTCCTTTCTGCTGTTCACACTGATGAGAAAACATCAGGTCTGAGTCACATGTGGGGGAAAAATCAGATTTGGGAGACTTTGAGCTGCAGTGCAAACGCAGCCTTGTACTTTTCAAAATGAACTCAGACTATACTGGATTCACTTTCCCAGTAAAAATTCCCATAGACTGAAATGTCATAACGTTTAAGAACTTTTTGATACGTTTTGATGAGATTAAAAAAGTCAGTGCAGCACTGATGGGCTTCATTTCCACAACCCAGCCCCACCTGACCATGGCAGGACTCATCATGACTGTAACACTTGATCTATAGTTATGATGCTTTATTACAATGGCAAGTCTAGTTGTTCTGAGCAGACGTGGGTCAAATAATATTTGCAAATACATTTATGGATTGTTTTAACCTCTGTAGGTGCCAGGTGGGCGGGGTTTGGCACACAGGACAGACAATACGCATCAAAGAGTTTCACAATCACAGCAAAGTGATTGGTTTAATATGTAAGTAGTTACACTGCAAAAAAGTGATTTTATCTTGTTTCCAGACCTATCAGCTTATTTCATGATATTTTTAGTCAAATTCTCTCACTGCACTGGCAGATAATCTGCTGGTTTCCGTAAATTTCACTTGATTCATGCCAATATGACTTCTTCTTTCAAGAAATCATCATAAAACAATGAAGAAAATCTAGAAACAAGAAACTTTCTCCAAGACAATTTCACTTTTACAAAGTAAACGTCCTGAAACAAGTTACTTTCTCCTGAAAAAAAGTAAAATTTGTAGAAACCGGTAAAATTATCTGCCAGTGCAGTAAAAAAGAATAAGCTTGATAAGTCTGGAGACAAGATAAAATAACAGGTTTGTCAGTTTTTGCAGTGTAAGGACTGTGATTGCTGGTTAAAGACAAACAAAGGAATATTTGTACCTACTATTTGACCCAGGTCCAGTAGAGCGATATACTAAAACATTAAAAAGGTTTTATATTGAGAAATCTAGTTAGAATACCATTGGCACACTATTTTAGCCACTATTTGCTTTGATGTTGTAATTCATGGTGTCTCCATGTAAAATCCAAGGACTTCAACTGGTCAACTGGTCAACTGACTCAACAGTCGCATCAGTAGCGAGACGCTCAGCGACCGTTATAAATCAAAGACTTCAAAGGTGTTTTATATCCCTGAATTCATGTGCCAGCAAAGCAGCCAAGATTTAGTGTTTCAAATTCTGTGTCAAATTCGGTGTCTTTGTTAAGTGTAAGTGGAAAGTTAGTATGCATAACTTGTGACATACAACCCAAAAGCACAGTGGTATGCAAAATTAAGAAATATACCGTAAAATATTAATGAGTCGATCTGACGACAAAGTTCTGGATAGAACAAATCCTCCAACAACTTACAACATGAGAACAGCAGAAAACGGTGAAACACAACAACCAGCAACCAACCAATGTGAGTCCCTCTCATTTTCTCTCTCACCCTCTCTTTCTCACACACACGCACACACACACACACACACTCAGAAACACACACCCAGCAATCATCAAACAACACGCAGCATACAAAACAATGAGACAGGAGACTTTTGGTTCCATTATCCACCTCCAACCATCCCCCCAAAATGGTGCATTATCATGCAAACCATGCAAAAACAATGAAAATGTATTCATATAAAAAAATAAGTGTTACAAAATGGCATAGCAATTATATGTATCCATTCAATCTCTTTTTCCGTTTCCTGATAATCCTGACCTCTGCAGTGTCTACACTAAAAATCGCATGCGTTACATGCAGTGCGGTTTGCTTTGCAGCGATAAAGCTTTTGGGTGTATATATGTATATTAATGTTTTTTATTTTAGCTAAATTTTTGCGAAGAGTGCGCTGTACAGAGTTTTACTATACAAACTGTCTGGTTTCCCTTTTTTTCTGTGTGTGTCGGGGCAGTCTGATGCCATGGCTCTGTGGGCGCCAGGCTGGTCAGGTGGGCGGCGGTGTAAAGCAACGTAGATTCAGTCCAACACCTCGTCTGCTCAGGCCGATTACACCCAGGTTTCCTCTGAATTGTGTAATTTCAGTCCAGAGGTTTGGGTTCGACCCAAACGGAACCGGGCTTAGAGGCGTGGGTTTGATTAAGGGCTCAAATTCATGTAAAGTCGGGGTGCGTGTGGTCGGGCGGGACGAGGCTCTCAGGGCGGCGTGTTCCACACCGTGTCGGCGAAGCCCTCCCCCGTGGAGGAGAGCGGCATGGGCCCCCCGCTGGGCGTGAAGGGGTCCGTGTCCGTGTCCGTCTCCCCCTCGGCCAGGTAGCTGGGTCTGGGCCTGTCCCTGGTCCGGCCGGCCTCCCCGCTCGCCCCCCCGGCCCCCGCCGACAGCTCCTCCCCCTCCTCGCCCTCCCGCTCCCCGGAGATGCTGAAGCCGCTGGGCGAGCGCTCCAGCTCCTCGTGGTTCACCGACAGCATGGAGAGCGGCGTGTCGCCGCCCCCCCGCCCCCCTGTGGTCCTGCCCGGCCCCACCGACAGGTGCTCCAGGTACTGCCCGTCCCCCGCCTGGTAGTCCTGCAGGGAGCTGATGGGCAACACCGTGGGACGCTCGGTGTAGGTGGGGATGGCGCCCGGCGGGTGGTGTCGGTGGACTTGGTGATCTGGAGGTACGTGGCTCCTCCCTGGAAGCCCCGCCCCCTCTCCTCCTCTTCCTCCTCCTCCTCCTCCTCTGGCCGCAGCACCGCTCGGCTCCTTGTGGTAGCTGTAGTAGGGGTTGAGCTTGCTGACAGGCACCTGGTACGACATGTGCGGGAACGCCTCGGCGTAGTTGAAGAAAACGCGGCGGATCTCGGTGCCCCCCGTCGGGTCGAGGGGCTCCATGGTCATGTGGGCGGCGCCGGCGGAGTCCACCTGCAGGTGCTCGGTGTGCTGGATGTGCATGTCCACCAGGAAGTCCAGCTTCTTCTCCATGTCCTCCACCTGCAGGACAGATGCATCACAACTGGATTATCTAGAGCGGTGTTTGATTTCACTTGCTTGCAGTAGCAGATGGGTGGGGTTTGCTGCATTCACATTGTTTCAGGTTCATTGCATCAGAAAAATATACAAAACTGACTTTCTTGTGATTGTCTAAACTCATTTGCATTGCTCCTGTGTGGCAAACCCCACACACACTGAACTATATAAAACAAACCATGAATGGTATTTGCACACTGTCGCATGAAAACCTTGTATCTCCAAAATGTCAACTTTTGACACTACCCAATGGGATTTAGGTTTACTTCTGCTAAAATATCAGCAAAGTAATAGTACTTCTAAGTAGTAGGATGTTTTAGTACTCTTACCACTTTCTAGTACTATTTGGATACTCCAATGCTGACACTCAACTTATTATAAAGTGACTATAATGTGTAACTAAGAAGTCTACTGAGTCTCAGGTGATACAATAGTGTGAAAAATAGTCTATAGATACTCAGTGTCTGGGTTAGGGTTAATGTTAGGGTCAGGTCAGGTTTAGGGTTACATGGGTTAGGGTTACAGAGATGAAGCAAATGACACTTTGTTGAACATCTACATTTTGTCAGCTGATAGTTGAGCATCAACATCGGACTGTCCAAACAAAATCTCACTCTTGCATCTGGATGAATAAATTATCAAATCTATTAGAATTTACTTTTGGTGTCCTGACATTTCTAATAACCAAACATAACAATAGCTTCATGTTTTCAAGCCTCACCTGTCTCTCCACTCTGACAAATCTACCCATCATGCTTTGGTCTTCAGCATCTGGCATTGAGGCTTTGGCAAGGTAGGACTCATGTCTGGAACACAGGGACACTGAGTGGCGTTGGACTGCATATTTTATCATTATAGAATAAACAAAAAAATCACCTGGACACAGGAAATGCTTTGGAAAGATAGAGTGTTAATTATTATAGAAATTATTTATTAATAATAATAGAATATGTTATGTAATAAATAATAACAACAATAACAACAATGCTAATGCTAATACTAATGCTAATAAAAAGAAGAAGTAGAATTCACAGTAGTGTGAAATATTATTAGTATAATTATTATTATTATGCTAATGCTAATATGAATGCTAATAATAATAAGTAGAAGAATTCACAGTAGTGTGACAATATTATTATTATCATTATTATTATGCTAATGCTAATACTAATGCTAATAATAATAATGATAATAATTCGAAGAATTCACAGGAGTGTGACAATATTATTATTATCATTATTATCTTTATTATTATTTCATTAGCATTATTATTTCAGCCAGTGTTGTATTACAGTAGTACTGCATAGTATTTTATTATGTTGATAGTGTGTTTCTGGGATCAGTGTGACAGTACCTGGGTGACTGATTGGGTGGATAGGCAAAGGGCGTTTTCTGAGTTTTCTTGTTTTTCGGGGTGAGGGGGGGTCCAGGGGCAAGAATCATGTCGATCCTGTAAAGAACGAGACAAACAAGGTATTTACATCTGAGATATCACATGAGATTTGTCAATACTTGAGCAGAAAATTAAGCAGTGATGCGAAAAACATGATCAAATTAAACCATTGTAATTTTACTTATGATTTTTTATTGAAAAGTATTTAGTCTATCTTAGTCTTCATTATTCTGACAACCAAAGGGCATTGACAGTTGAAAAAGGTAATATTATATTTAACCAACTGATTTGGTTATAATAGTCTTCACCACCCTGCTGAGGGCTATGAGCCAAAACACATCAGTTTTCATAGAATAAATCTTTACTTTTTTTCCTCCATGACACGTTTGACGTAATGACGTATATCTAAAGGCCGAAATACAATTTCAAAACAAAAGAAAACCGAGGACGGAGGACGGATAAAGATTCCAGAGGTTTACTTGCCAACCAAGGATGCATTGGATGAAGACTTGGTGAGACTGATGAGAACAAATTGGAACCACGCAACACTTCTAAACAGCCCTACAGTCTATAGTCCAGAGCCGGCTGGATCAGCTGGTATAATGAACAACTGTAACACACAGTCCATCACAAACTGTCAAGATGTTCTTGAGAAGTTTGTTCTCTCAATGACAACTTGGGGAGAACCTTCTCCAAAAGGAAAACAAGAATCAACTTGCCGTTCTTGGATTCGATAATCACCTTCTAACTCAGGTGTGCAAAAGACTTCCTGGTCCTTAGCATGAAGTCATTCCTATGTTCCCAGGGTCCTATGTTCCCCAGATTTATATGGCACATAATGGGAACCTCAAAAAGATGTTCCCCAGCTCTGTATTTGCTTAATATGGTTAGTTAGGGTTAGAGTTAGGGTTAGACATAGGACCCTGGGAACATAGGACCCTGGGAGAGCACATATGTAGAACTGGGGAACATAGGACCCTGGGAACACAGGACCCTGGGAACATAGGACCCTGGGAACGTAGGACCCTGGGAACGTAGGACCCTGGGAACATAGGACCCTGGGAATGTAGGACCCTGGGAGAGCACATATGTAGAACTGGGGAACTTAGGACCCTGGGAACACAGGACCCTGGGAACATAGGACCCTGGGAACGTAGGACCCTGGGAACACAGGACCCTGGGAACACAGGACCCTGGGAACATAGATACGCTCCCCTTAGCGTCCCTGCTTACCTTGTCTGGAGGTATTTGATTCTGCAGAGCATGTCCAGGTGGCCAGCAGAGTACTGCTCGATCACGTCCTTGACATCGTAAGGCCTCAGAGTTTCCTTAAACCGCTTCTTGTTCAGGAGGAATTTCATGATCCTGTGAGACAGAGGATTTAGATTCAAGACTTTGGCCATTAAAGTGAGAGAATTAGGAGTGAAATAATCAGAATCACTACTTCACCAAGTCCAATACATAAACATGAATTTGTCTTGGTGACACTGGTGAAGGGACATATTGACAACTTCAGAGTTCCACAGTCCAGAGACAACTGACACACATGGTACAAAGACAACAGGACCTCATGTAGGGCAGAAAGGGCAGACTATACTTATGACTCTACAAATACATAATCAAACTTCCCATCGCTTTGTGCATTCTGGCTGCATGACATACATTTTGATGAGACTATGAATTTGAGGATTTAAAGGAGATGTTTTTGACAGAAAGGATAAACTTAACAGGTAGTGAAAGGCTGGAAAATTGAACAAAATGAAACACCAATATCAGAAGTCAGTGAACGATCAGAATCACATCATTTGCAAAGTGCAATAAGTATACAGGAACCTGTATGTCAAAAATGTTTAATGCCAAGTAAACAAAGATCAGTCTTTAATGGATAAAGGATTGCACTTGTTCATCCCTATGTACCTGCTGCCCATTCAAGGAAGCACCCTGCTGTTTTATTTCCTTTTCAACCTTTACTTATCCTGGTAAATGTCTGAACTTTGCTCTTTTCCAGCAACACCCTGCTTCACCTTCATACAGTTCCAACACATTCCCGCCTGGGAGCTGACCGGTACAACCAGTCTTTTACCAAGCAGCTCCACTGGAGCAGCTTAGTAAAAGACTGCGGGATAAATTGCCTTGTTCACCTCGACAGAGGTTGCTCAGTGACATGACTGTTTCTCATTTATCCCACACAGGTATTTTTTCCAGTCACAAACCAACTTCACTAAACTTTAGGTCAGGGCTATTCAACTGTGTGCCATGGACAGAGGTGGTAGAAGTACACAAATTCCCTACTCAAGTTAAAGTACCATTTCAAATCCTTTACTCAAGTCAAAGTATAAAAGTACGTGGACTTAAATTTACTTAAAGTATAAAAGTAAAAGTCGTTCTCTAAAAAAGTCATTTCTAATGTTCTAAATTGGTTTTCTGTTGAGCGTTCCTCTGAATCCCAGATGAGAAAGAGTCTGCAGCTCAGATCAGGAACCTGAACCCTAGCAGCTGAATTCACTAACGTTAATTCTCTCTCTTGTTGCTTCTCTCTTCTTCGTGTTGCTTCTCTCTCTCTGTCCCTTTCCTTCCTTTTTGGTGTCGCTTTGTTGAACAAGCAGCCAATCACATCTGGCTCTTGATCAGCTGCTTCCGGGATGGAAGTCGGCTGATACTGAAAATATTTTTTTTTTAATAAAATCAGTTGATGATTTCCTGAGAGTAACAAGTCTGTTTTGAAAATGTAGTGAGTAGAAAGTACAGATTTTTCTTTTGAAATGTAGTGAGTAAAAGTAAAAAGTCTTCAGTGAAAGAAACTTGAGTAAAGTACAGATACTTGAAAATCTTACTTAAGTACAGTAATGAAGTATTTTAACTTTGTTACATCCCACCTCTGGCCATGGAGGGTTTTCATTCCAACCAAAGACTACAGCAGGTGATTTCACTGATTAGTTCCTCCTCTCTGGTTGAAGGTGTGGCAATCAGTGAAATCGCATGGAGCAGTGGGTCCACTTGTAATTTCCACCAGTTTACACCTACACTGGCCTGGGTAGCCGGAGTCAGCACTTTATATTAAAACAGGCTACGCTTGATTTATCTTATCATGCTTTTCTATTCTTGTGCCAACATGTTTTGTGTCTACACCACACATAGCTGCTGAAGTAAGGAATTTTGGTTGTAAAATATGCAAGCAACACCCACCGGGTGCCTTTTGCACTTGATTTTAGCGGCGAACTCCGTCTACACACCCCACTGTGAATACCAAGTGCAGCCAGCTCTTTCCCACCACCTCAGTTTATCCTGTTGTTCAGTGCAACCTTCCTTTTTCCCCCACAAAAATCTGGGCTTGATGACAGCTTGTAAAATGTTAAAGTGGTTGGTTTAGGTGCATCAAAAGTCAGACAACAAGGTGCCAGATGACTAACTTGAGTGTGAAAACCTGTCCAGACTTTATGCATTTAGCTGATGTTACCCAGAGTGACTTGTAATGAGCTGGTGGGGGTTCAGGGTCTTGCTCAAGGACACATGGCTGTTGCAGGGATCAAACCTGAAACCCTTCTGTTACACTAAAGTCCCTCTAACCACCAGGCTGCCCCGCCGCTCGCCAGGCTGCGTCTTTTGTCCCGCTCAACACAGAAACCCACTTTCAGCCCGACTTGAACTCGACACTTCCCATAGTGAGCGGGTGCTGGAGCGGCAACGAGTCCTGTCCTGAAACTAAAACCCTGCAGGCCTGGGCGTCCCATTCACAGATCCATTCACCCCCAAAATAATAGCGTGGAAGGAAGCAACACTTTCACAGGGTTAATCACTCATCTCGTAGGCCCTCATGCTAGATTGAGTTCCTGCATTATGTCAAGGGTGTGGTAATATAGATTTACCGACACGCTGTCAGCATGTGTGGCTTCAGAGTTTCTGTTCCCAGTCTCTGGTTTCCATCGTCTCTCACACAGAAACATGCTTCTGCAGTAACCATCCATTGGTGATAATATCTATGGTAGGGAGTTTACCATTTTTACAGTGTTGCACCAAATCCTGATACTTTTTCAATTTCAAAACAGCAGAATAAATGTCTTCCCAGTCAATTGACGAGTCATCCAAACTAGGTCCATTTTGGTCAATTTTTTGTCGATTTATGATTTATCAGTGTATACCACAGAAGAGAATAATAGTCTCAATCCTGAAAGAATTGGGAAAGTTTAAGAAACAGCTCCCACAAACAGTTTCAGCTATAACCTAGATACAGTGGTCTAATGGTTTATTTTCCAGATAGATTACTGAGAGAAACCACTTTCCAAGTTCCCATAAGGTTCCAGCCAACTGACTAATTTAGTGAGGCTCATCTCAAGTTCATGTGGTACAAACATTTAACTTTTTACTGTTCTGTGCTGTATGTTGAATCAGCTGCGTGTTGGGTGGCAGTAGGCTAAAGGTTAGAGAAGGGTTTGTGACTGAAAGATGGCCAGTTCAATCTGGGATTATACCTTCCTCAGTAACTGCTGTTGAGGCAGAGGGCCCTTGAGCAAGGCGAGCAGAGCGATCGCGAAGAACGAAGTCCGTTAGCAAGTTCAGTTTCTTAAAAAATGCCTAAATCATAAAGTGAAAAAGTGTCACGGTAGAGTTGTTCTTCTCTACTTCAGGTTATGCGAGGGAGTTTGGGTTTTGGGGCGGCTCTCCAGCCACAACCAACATTCCTTGAGGCACCTTGAAACAGGTGATATAGCCTGGATGGATCACATGACAATCACACAAAAGCCCCGTTTACCCCATCCACACTACAACACAAAACCGGCATTTTCAAATTTATCCACTTGGGAGAGCGTTTTTCGGAAAGCTCCGTTTTCAGTGGTTGAAAATGCCGGCTTGGTGTGGATGGAAGGCCAAAATGGAGGAATAAAGATTTTCAAATGTATCTGGATTAGTGTGGACTAGACCTGTATTAATGTGAAGCAGGGCAGGGCTGAAAGACAGCATGCATGCTCAAAGAAGAACCAACATCCACAAAGTGTATGTTTCAAGTTCAGCAGCTCTCTTAATGTGCCTAAAGCCACTGACCTGACGGCCCTGATGACCAGTTTCAGAGTCGGGATCATCTCCTCCAGGAGGATGTCCGGGGGGAAACCCCTGTCCTCTAAGGCTGGATCTGCCAGCGCTCCAGCGTCTGTCAGGAGAAAACACAACAATCTCTCATTACAAACCATCCAAACATGGAGTTGGATCCTACACTCTCGCAAAGGATGTGTCATTTTCAATTGCAACAGCTGTTGATGCAACATACGCTATTCGCATAAATGTGTGATGTCCTCAAACTAGACACACAGATGACACGTCCTTTTTTAACATTTATGAAATGAGGAAACACAAATCAAAAGAGAGATGTCATTTGTTATTACAGCTCGCACTTGACTTGAGGGTGTTTTTTAAGCTTAAGGTGCTGTTGAACTCTGGTAGAGTCTTGGGTTGTGTCTCTTCCTCCATGATAAAACCCCAAAATCAGTGATTCTGTGATCTGTTGCTCCGGTAGAGGAGACTGGAGAATTGTGTTTTTTTCTCTTTCCATTCACTGCCATTGTCTGGAGGAACAGTTTGAAAATCACTTCTTGCACATAAAGGAACAACAACAAAGCAGATTCTGACAATATATAAAAAACTAGTCATGCTGCTGATCTGTTTTTAAGTGAATCTCTTTCTTTATGTTCATTAAACCTTTCAGTAAGTGGAACACCAAAATCAGTCAGAGGAAACTTATGCTGATGACTGAAGAGAATACATTTACCAATAATTGTAAATGGGTGAAAAAAAGTAAAGCCACACAACCCAAGGTACTGCCAAAGTTCAACATCACTTTAAAAGTATTCTCATCTTCGAATGTGACCCCATGTTTTCTTTTTAATAGACATTTGATATGAGGATAACCGCCTCCAAATTAAGCGATACAGGACAACTCAGCCTCAGAGTGAGTCATGGTGTTTTCCGACCCTCCGTACCCTCGGAGCTCTGGCGGAGTGTGTAGGCCTTCATGCGGAAGGCGGTGCGGAAGCGTTCCCGGTTACTGAAGCCGGCGGGTTTGGGCTCCTTGGACGGGCTTTCCTCGATGGAGTCGGGGTTTCCCGCGGTCATCTTCCTGCCCGTCCCGGCCAGCGGCCGCGTGTTGGGGAGGCGAACGCGCTCGAGTAAACTCAGTTTTTGGCTGAAGTGGGAAAGAGAGGAGAGACAGGATGTGAGCTGAACTGCATGTGTAGTAGTGTGATGTTGTTGCGCTATATTATGAGCAGGGCATTGTACATTTTGGAAGAATTGTATGTGGATTGAAGCACAGAATTTTATTTTGAAGGATGCAGGCTAACATGTGTCTGCACATGCTCATCAATCAGCTGTTGAGTATTTCTCTGAAATACAGATGACTGTTTCATCAAGACTACACCTGTGCTGATATGAAGATTTCATAGTACGATTATCTTGGTCAAAATTATCTCAATATATAATATTATCCCGATAATTATTAATAAGATGAAAACCTTAAATATGTAATATGTAAACAAAAAAATGTATGTAAAATGTTTGACTTTTTTCTTAAGAAACAAAAGTATAAAATGCTGGTTTAGGTCATAAAAACTCTACAGGTGTTTTTGAACATAACAAAAATCCATCCAACAGCATCTACAATAAAGTATTTTTAGAGGGCTTCCAACAAGTCGCTGCTTATCACGGTGGTCACAGTAATAAAGATTGGGGCGGTGTGATAATCGTTATTGCTTTTTATTGCGATATATAGTAATACTGGGTATTGTCCCATCCCTAATCAATACTCTTGTGTGTGTACAGCTGTAGATCTTAGCGATAATGTCAATGGGCGTAAACGCTGTGGATTTGCCATGTGCTTACAGTCAGGAGTCCCAAGTCAGTCTCAAGTCTTGAGACACAAGTCTCAAGTCAAGTCTCAAGTCTAAATGTAGAAGAGCAAGTCAAGTCAGAACAAATCAAGAGTCCAGTATCAATTCAATATCTTAAAGAAAACTAAATATCTAGGACTTTTCAATGCAATATGGTTTTAATAGGATAAAAACTTGGTAAGAGCATCATGAGTTTGATTTCTATAATCAGTTTCAACTTCAATACATTCAATCATTCCATACAAATTCAGAAAGCAGCATTTAAATTCAGTCGTCTGCTGGAACAAATCTCATCACTTTCAATCTAAGTCATTTACACAAACACAAGATCTCAAGTCAAGACTTTAGAAACCTTTTCAAGTCATCAGAGTACAAGTCAGAGTCGAGTCCCAAGTCAGCAGAACCCAAGTCAAGTCAAGTCTCAGGTCTTCTCTTCATGCATCAAGTCAAGTCTCAAGCAAATGAAACTATGACGAGTCGAGTCCAAGTCACGTGACTCGAGTCTCCACCTCTGCTGCTTAATTCTGCTTGAAGCATTTTGTTTGCCTGTATGGCTTTACGTGCATTAAGTTCAAGGCAAACCTACAGTTTTCTTAGTTAGTTTCGTGTTTGTCTTACTCCACAAAATAATAAAGGACTGTCCCTCTTCTCGGCCCTGTCCCTCTAACAGAGGAGTTAAAGTCTTCACAGTCTGCTGCCTCACAGTAACGATGCCACCGCCCCGGGCGTAAGGAAGCCTCAAAGCGCTGCGAGGAGATCGGTCTCCTTTATTGTCCGACGCGGCCGACAATATTTGGCAGCACAAAGAGAGAGAGCGCTCCCTGAGTAAAATAAGACTCCTGTGTGCCTTGGAGGAGGGAGAGAGGCGGGGTAACCGGAGCCGAACGAGGCCCCTGAAACGTGGGGCGTTCTCGGCGACTTTGCTCCCACAGCGGACAGACAATATGCTCCTCTATGTGGCCTCGGGGCAGAATAGGGCCGGCAGATTACGGCGCTGAGAGGCCGGAGAATAGGAAGCTTTAAGGGAAGAGAGAATCTCTTTCTGACCGCTCCTCCGGCCGAATAAAGACGAGAAAATTAGACGCGATTATCCTGCGGCTCTCGGTTTAAACGGGGCGACACACAACAGAGAGGGGAAAAAAAACAAAAAACGCTCCTTAACTCCCACAGCTCTGCCTTTCCAAGACACACACACACACACACACACACATTTGGCTTTGCTATACTTGTGAGGACCTGCCTTTGCCAACATTCATTCCTCAACCTCTCACCCTAAACTTAATCCTCACCGCTACATGCCTTACCTTAACCCTTACCCCCCACCAAAACATGATCCTAATTCTAACCTTAACCCTAATCCCAAATCCTAATCCTAAAGTAACCTAACTTTAATCCCCACCCAAACCTAATCCCTAATATTTTAACTCTAAACCCAAAATCCTAATCCTAAACTAACCCTGACCTCACTTCACGAAAAATGTCCTCACTTCTGCAGGTCTAGAACTCTTAACTGGTTCTCACAAGGATAGCAAAACAAAAACACACACACACACACACACACACACACACACACACACACACACCCACACACACACACACACGCACAATCGACTCTCAGTTATGATGTAATTTTCTCTCTCCATTGTGCCGAACAGACAACACTGGAAAAATAAAACTGGAGATAAAGGGTCCAATATCGCACGGTGCAGTGTTGTGGAAATCAAAGCTGATTGGCTGTTGGTTTTGGGAAATACCCCCCATACACAAACACACACACACACACACACACACACACACACACACACACACACCCCTACATACTGTAGGTTGTTATCGCTCTCTGGTTGGACATCAGAGTGCTGAAAGCCTGGCGGTCGTCCACCTGCTGCTCTGAGCCAACCAGATAATGTCAGCCCACTAATTTCCCACCATGTGATCGTATGAGTGCACCAGGACCAGCTCTCTCTCTCTCTCTCTACCTCTCTCTCTTTCTCTCTACCTCCCTCTCTTTCTCTCTCTCTCTCTCTCTCTACCTCTCTCTATCCTTCCTCTCTATATCTTTCTTGTTTTCTCTCTCTCTCTCTTTTTTCTCCCACCCTCTCTCTCTCTGTCTACCTCTCTTCCTCTCTCTCTCTCTTTCTACCTCCCTCTCTCTCTCCCTCCCTCCCTCCCTCCCTCCCTCCCTCTCTCTCTATCCTTCCTCTCTATATCTTTCTTGTTTTCTCTCTTTTTTCTCCCACCCTCTCTCTGTCTACCTCTCTTTCTCGCTCTCTCTCTGTCTACCTCTCTCTCCCTCCCTCTCTTTCTCTCTACCTCCCTCTCTCTACCTCTCTCTCCCTCCCTCTCTCTCTCTACCTCTCTCTCCCTCTCTTTCTCTCTCTCTCCCTACCTCTCTCTATCCTTCCTCTATATATCTTTCTTGTTTTCTCTCACTGCTTTTTCCTCATTTCTCTTTTTTCTCCCACCCCTCTCTCTCTCTGTCTACCCCCCTCTCTCTCTCTCTCTCTTTCTCTCTCTCTACCTCTCTCTCCCTCCCTCTCTTTCTCTCTACCTCTCTCTCTCTCTATCCTTCCTCTCTATATCTTTGTTTTCTCTCGCTGCTTTTTCCTCATTTCTCTTCTTTCTCCCACCCTCTCTCTCTCTCTCTCTCTCTCTCTGTCTACCTCTCTCTCTCTGTCTACCTCTCTTTCTATCTTTCTTTTTATCTCTCTCTCTGTCTTTTTCTAATTTCTGTTTTTTTCTCCCACCCTCTCTCTTTCCCTTTCTTTTTCGCTCTGTTTCTCTCTCTCTCTCTCTCTCTACCTCTCCGTCTCTCTTTCTTGTTTTCTCTCACTCTATGCCTTTCTCTCATCTCTCTTTTTTCTTCCACCCTCTCTGCCTTTCTTTCTCTCTCTCTCTCTCTCTCTCTCTCTCTCTGCTTTCCCATCTGTCTCTCTCCATCTCTCCCTCCCTCTGTCACTCTCTTTCTATGCTATCTCACTCACCCTCTCTCTCTCTTTTTCCTTCTCAATTCAATTCAATTCAATTCAATTCAATTCGCTTTATTGGCATGAAAGTTCTCTCTCCCCCTCTGTTTCTCTCCCTCTCTCTCTCCTTCCTTTTCTTTGTCATTCTCTCTCTATCTTGTCTCTTTCTGTTGCTATTTTCGCTCACTATCTCTCCTCCTCTCTTTCGCTCCATCTTCTCTTTTTCTCCTCTTTGTCACTCTCTCTTTCTCTCTCTGTCCCTCTCTTGTGCTCTCTCTCTCTCCTCTTTTTATCTTCTCTCTCCCTCTCTTTCACATTTTCTCTCTCCTTCCCTCTCTCTCCTCCTTTTCTCTCTGTCTGTCCTTCCCATTCCCTTTCTTCTCCTTCCTCCCTCTCTACGTCACTCAAAATGCTTTATTGGCACGAATGACAGTGTCAGTGTATATACATAAAAAAATACATAAAAATATATATATAAAAGATACACAAAAGAATGTTATATGAACAACAACAATATAATTTTGAGTAAAATAATTACATATTCATGTGTTTATGCAGAATTAATAAAATACAAAAGAACACAAACAATATGTGAATACCTTATTAAATTAAAATTGTGAAACTTAGGAATCCATAACAGTTCTAGCTTGATTTGGAATTTATTGTTATTTCTCTGTCTCTCTCTCTCTCTCTCTCTCTTCCTTGCCCTCTGTCACTCTCTCCCTCACTCCCCCTTCACTGGTCTCTCTCTCTCTCTCTCTCTCCCTCTCTCTCTCTCTCTCTCTGCCCCCTTTTTTCTCCCTGGTTCTCTCTCTTCCTCTCCTTCCCTCTGTATTTCTTAATTCAATTTGATTCAGTTGAACATGCTTTATTGGCATGGCAGTTTAGAAAACAAACAATATTGCCAAAGCATGCAAGTGAAATTAATCAGGTCTCTCTCTCTCTCTCTCTCTCTCTCTCTCTCTCTGTCTCTCTCTCTCTCTCTCTCTCCCCCCTTGTTGTTGCTGCCCAGTAGCATTTAGCAGCAGTAACTCTATCCTGCGTGTTGAACATGGCTTAGTGAAGGCCAGGAGGCGTCGGAGCAGAGCTGCACTGTGGCCCAGCAGCCGGCAGGGAGGAGGAGGAGGAGGAGGAAGAGGAGGGGGAGGAGAGAGAGAGAACTGACGGCTTTATGTCGATCGCCCACAACTGAACTAGACCGAGAACGCTTCCAGATAGCCGCAATGGTCATTTCCAAAGTCCTGATTTATATTTACCTTTCCATTTTAGGTCATGGATGGTTGCATGCAGGGAGTGACCTCAGTGTGTTTAGGTGACGATCTTATCCAAAACACTTTGTGTAGGTAATTTGTACAGGTAATTTTATGCAAATTATGCAAATTTTATGCAAAATGTATCAAATTTAACAAAAAACTGAGTGGGAAAAGTTTTTAAGCTCACTCGCTTGTGGCAGTTTTCAACGCTAAAGAAATTATGTGATAAATAGTGCTATGAGTATTCAGTTTGGTGAAGCCTATTTATCCAGCTGATGGAACCAACTGATGGAAACACTCTCAATTTGCTTTTTTTTTTTTTTGCAGCAGCATTTCAAAAGTTTGCGTAAAATTAGCTTGACAGTTGGATGGAAACATACAGCAGCTATTGAGCACGACAGCTGAAAGCTTGAATTCCTAAACCAACACTACAATAAGCAGAACATAGTAAGGAGTTCAAGGGTCAAAGCCACCATGAAGAAATTGTTTTAATAAAGATAGATTTTGAAGTTCAGGCGCTTAACTGCAAAGCCTGCTGGAAAATTTTCATTCCTAAATTAGATCTCCACCCGGTGAAAACCTACTCTTACAAAAAGATTGATAACTCAAAATTAAAACAAACTATGATTCATTCTGATGGATAATAGGAAACTTAAATTTGTGGTTGACAAAATGATCACACTTTTACAGACTGGATCCTCTATATTTTAAGATATTCACTTATTCACAGATTACACTTCACTTTCACTCTCTGACAAAAATAAAATGCCTTGTCTGTATCTGCTCAGCCTCTCCCACAAAGTAACAGTAGAAGAAGACAGTGAATTGATTAAGGCGATGGACCAATGACATCGTCCCAGCAGCCCATGAAGATGAGATGAATCGCTATCACAAATCAATCACCCTCTACCCTCTGTCAGATTTTAATGACACGTTTTGATGTAGAGACGCGTTAATATCCCTCGGCACGGTGGAAAAAAAGAAAATCACCAAACCAAAAAGACCCCATCTTGGGTCCTAATTATCCGATCTAAACTGTCATTCATAATTGAAACATAACTAATGGACTCACTAATAGGTTTCTAAAAAAAATCTCTCAACCTAAATGTCATGAAAGTGGCTGATTTGAAAGGCAGCGCCATTAAAGAGCGAGACATGTGGGAGTTTTATATCACGAAACGCATATTTACCACGGCCATTAGCCAGTGCTTCGCCGAGAGATTGATTTGAGTTGTGAATTAATATAGGAAGCTATTTAAAAGCGGACGGGGGATATTCTAGGAAACCTTCATTAGTCTTTTGAGCTTGTAGAGCTAATTAAAACGCCATCAGAAAATCCTTTACTCTGGGCAGAACTCTGTGTGATTTATCTCTGCTGCAGATCAAAGAACAGTGACCTACCTTGCCATACCCTCCAAATGATCCTTCCTTTGGATGCAGAGAGATGAAGTACAAAATTAACAAGCTTACAGAGCACAGCTGTGAACATCCTGCAATAATCCCTAAAAGTAAAAAGACAAATCCCGTAACTCCATCAGGCCACACTTCACATCATTACTGTTATCCATTTGAAGAAGTGAAGAGTTCCATTCCAAAACGCTGCATGTCCTTTTCTTTAAATTAGCTGTTCAATATCTAAAAAAAAAAAAAAAAATCCACTTGGTAAAAGCAGATTTTTAAGGACTTAGATTACTGTTGTGTTGTACATCATTTTGTCCATTTAGAGAAGGACACTTTTCTTTCAGTTGGTGGATCTTATTTTGGAATGAAACTCTTCTGGTGAAATATGGTGATTATTTCATTTCAGTTTTGGCCCATTCCAACCAATAAAAGAACTGCATTAACAACACAGATTTACAGTGTAAACAGTCTAAACAAAACAGAGTCCAGTTTCCCAAAAGCCTCTCGACAGTAAGATGAACTTAGTGACACTGGGTAAGATGTTCTTTGTACCAAGATGCTTTTGGGAAACCAGGCCCTGCAGGTATGAACGTTTGACATCTGTTATACCTCAGAGATAAAATGCTGTTTTGGTTCGCAGCATCCAGCTTTCCATGGAAACCACTGACTTCGGTTCACGTTAATGATAAGCATGCAAACTAAAGAAAATGAATAAAAAGTTGGGGAAAAAGCATGATTGGCACCAACATAAATTCATAACAGAACAAAAGAACAAACACAAAACATCAGAATTCATGTTCAAATAACTTAAATGTATAAATGCAGTGCATGGAGGACTATGAAACAGCACATGTATGGAATGCCATAGTAGAAGGGTTTTGTTGAGTTCACTTGCCTGAAACAGGGAAGAGAGATGACAGTTTCATAGAATCTCCACGTGGCAATAAGGTCTTCCCTGATTGGATTGGTGGCATAGTATCGCCAGGCAGACTGTACAAAAATACATAAAAAGAACATTAGTGAAATAGTGCCAATGCAGCAAATAATGTCACTTGCAATTTAACGGGTACTTCGACATTGTGAATTTTAGTTAGATATTTTTCTTTTCTTCACCAGACAGCTGTTTCTTTGGGAGAGAAAAAAATCTACATTTGTATTTAACATTGTAAGCATTCCTCTTTGAGAAAAATAGGAAGAGCTAGCAAGCTTCCACCTGTCTGCGCCCCTCGGTTTCAATACGGAAAGATAACAATGTCCTTTCAGGGACACATGAGGAAAAATGTAGTTTGTTTCAGTGATTTGATTTGATTTCAGCACCCTGAAAGCCCCCTGCTGCTGTGATATCAGTCTCATATTCACATCATCATGACTGGAGTCCCGCAGGGCGCTGTCCTAGAGCCCCTGATGTTCTGACATTTCCATTAATGCAGGATGCTACAGCTGCCTGCCATCATCATGTCTGCTCTCAGGTTTTCAGTTTTGATCAATAATTCTGATTAATGTTATAGTGCTCAGACTGTAAATTACCTCTTAAAAGCAAAGAGACGCTGAACTTCCCTTTACACAAGATGATAAAACCATAGTCAAACCATATTCTTTGTTAATGCTCTAAACATTAATCCCACCACACTAGAACTTTACAATCATAAATAACTCACAAATATAACAATCAAATGCCAGCAAAATAATTTCATTAAAGCTGTAGCAGTAGGAATGTGATTGAATTATTCTTGCTGAAGTTTTATCCTCATCTGGCATCCTGGGGCAAAAAAAAGTGTGTAAAGTCTTTCAACATTAACATCAACTTTAACATTGTTTTTACTCAGAATTTCATTCCTAGAATTCCTGAAATCATTAGCCACAATCTGAATTTGATATGCAACTGCCACACAGGTGTGAGAAGCTTTTGATGTCACTGTGACAGCTCAGGTGTTGCTGTTGTTCTCAGGTGTTGTTCAGGTGTTGCTGTTGTTCTCAGGTGTTGCTGTTGTTCTCAGGTGTTGTTGTTGTTCTCAGGTGTTGTTCAGGTGTTGCTGTTGTTCTCAGGTGTTGCTGTTGTTCTCAGGTGTTGCTGTTGTTCTCAGGTGTTGTTGTTGTTCTCAGGTGTTGTTCAGGTGTTGCTGTTGTTCTCAGGTGTTGCTGTTGTTCTCAGGTGTTTTTGTTGTTCTCAGGTGTTCGGGTGTAGCTGCTGTCTCACCTGGATGAGCCCGGCGGCTGGATGTCTGCGCTTCTCAAAGTGCTTCTGTCTGTGCTGCTCCTGCACCTTCAGAGCCAAGCCTGAACCCAGGATCCCCTGCAGACACAAACACATCAGACCGCACTGTTTCCACTGAATTACATACTGTGCATACCACATGGAATTTATTAATAGAGGACTTCCAGCTGATGCAATGTGCCTTCTGGCAGCCATGATGGAGGTCCTCTGTTCCTGGCTAACAAGGGGTGAGAACAGTTGTTTTTTGGCTTTGATAGCTAGCTAACAATCCAGAGTGACAACTTTGCAAAGCAAATAATGTTAACATGCAACTGCTCATCACCACTACATTAGATGCTTGCCAAATCAGACGTGTTAACAACAAGAGATAACAAGTGATAGTTAGCTGACCAGATACTATGGTTAGCTAGCTAAACACACAGTAGAGCAGATGTCAGTGGCAAAACCCATGACCTTCCTAAATAATCTGCAAATACATGTTTTGTTCTCATAGAATAGAACGGTTTTGTTCTAAACTGGTACATCTATTTTTGACTTTATAAAGAATTGCTCCCTTAAGTTCACTGATCTATTCAATCTGAGCTGGGAATGCATCATCTAAAATATAATTATGACTGTATAATAGGTCTTAAGACCATTTAGACATTTAGTGGACATCTTATTTCAAATAAATTCCTTGATGTGGGGATTCATCCCTATAAGTTAAGTGTAAACATTCTAGAGATGTTTTCAGCAACATTAAGTCCCAATACAAGTTACAATCACACCTTCTTGGTAAAATTACCAAAAATGTCCACAGTTAAACATCAGCAACAGAGTCTGTTAAAATTATCTAAATTCAGTATTGCAGTGAGGATGAAGCAGCAGCAGGAGAGGATACTCACTGCAGGCAAAGCGAAGAAGGACACTCCGATCAGAGCAAAAGTGCCGGCTAACAGTCTCCCAGCCCAGGTCTTTGGGGTTTTGTCCCCGTAACCGATGGTGGTCAGGGTGATCTGCAAACAGGACACATGAAGGTTACCAGATACATGAGTAGAAAACTGGCAGTTTACTTGCAAAGAAGTTCACTTAGAGTTTGTCTTAAAAGCAGGTGAATTCTGTCTGTAGTGATACTCTGATTCATGGCAGTTCATTCATATATGGAACCACACAAAACCACATAAATCTATTTATTTTATTTACTGTAAAACTTCCATTACTGAGCTGGGCTTTGTTTCAATGAACACACAGTGTTAAAGACAGGCTACTATTAGAGACAGACGTCCCCCAGTCTAGACTAAAGATGATTGCAGCATGATAGTTATGGCTAAAAGTGGTGGAAATCCCAGATCTGGATCACCACCAAAATCGAATTGATCAAATCGAAACTGATCCTTTGGTCAAGAGTAGTGCTGCAACGATTAATCGATTAATCGGTTTGAGTAATTTTTTAAATGTGAATATTTTCTGGTTTCTTTCCTCCTCTATGACAGTAAACTGAATATCTTTGGGTTGTGGACAAAACAAGACATTTGAGGACGTCATCTTGGGCTTTGGGAAACACTGATCCACATTTTTCACCATTTTCTGACATTTTATAGACCAAACAACTAATCGATTAATCGAGAAAATAATCGACAGATTAATCGACAATGAAAATAATCGTTATGCAGCCCTAGTCAAGAGCGACCTGTCCACCAAATTTCATCCAAATGTGTTTGTAACTTACAAAAGGACAATCCAGGCACTCCAAATATAAAAATATAACCACGAGGGAAAAAAATATTTAAAACGCCTTTATTGTAGTGGCTAAATCATTAAAAAAGCCAACATGTTTCGACCACTGTAGGTCTTCTCCAGGGCTTTAAACACAGACAACACGGGTGTGGCCTCACCTATATAATAGCAACAGCCAATGGGAGGCAGTCACATGACCCGGATAATAACATGACAAGTGAAATAAATTGAAAATAATGAAAAAAATATAAATAAAACAAAATAACATGAGATGAGATTACACAGAAATATAACATGTACATCATAAACGTGAAATAGATACCCATATATAAGTTTTTCATAGGCTGTGTTTGTAACTTTTTGAGATATCTTGGTAAGAAACAGACAGGCAGAGGGGTGAAAACATAACCTCCTTCCAACTTTGCAGGCGGAGGGAATGATTGTATGAGGATTATCTTAGTCTCCACAGGCTTCCTCAGTGCTACGCTGCCTTCAGGAGACTGGGACCATTCCAATTTTAAGCACCACAACAAAGGGGAAGAGGAAATTCTAGAAAAAACTTGCAGCACTTGGAATAAAGAACAAAGATTTATCAGTAAAAATCAATACGTTTCGTGACATCAGGGTGTGTCAAGGGTGAAATGCTTTGGTTTTACGACTAAATCTTTGTTCTCAGCACTGCAAAAGTTGCTGGAATTTCTTCTTCTTCTTCTTCTTCTTCTTCTTTGTTTCTTGTCCGCTCCCTGCACCTTGCCACTGGCTGAAGTCTCCAGCAGCCTGCGGTGTTACGTACCAGCCCCCACCACAGTGCGTCGGCGTAGGTGTCGAAGTCCTGGGCCTTGGGCTGGGCGGTGGGGTTGTCGGGGTTCATCATCTCCATGGAGACGTCGTCCTTCTCCACCAGGTAGACCAGGAAGGAGGCCAGGATCAGGGACAGGAAGCCGATGTACCAGGCTGTGATCAGCTCCTGCACGCACACACACGCACACACACACACACACACACATTTAAAATGTTTTATTTGCCTCCATCTAAATTAATTGCATCACCAGTAGGGCTGCACAATTAATCTAAAAAAAATTACAATTGCAATATGAACTACTTCAATTTCCAAATCGCATGAGGCTGCAATTATTTTATCAGTGTGTTGGCTGCTCAGATTGGACTTCAAAACATGGTTTTCTGGTGCTGAGCCCAATTTCTGGCCTAGAAATTAATTGCACATTGTAAAAAAAAACTTTAATTGTAGCAAACCTTAAGCAACAACATCTCAGTTTTTCATTAAAAAAGTTTCTTGTTTGCTGAAAAATCTAAAATACTGAAATAACTCTCTGTATACTGTATTGCAATTTATATCGCAATTGCAATATTCAGCAAAATAATCACAATGTAATTATTTGTCAATATTGTGCAGCCCTAATTACCATTGGCCACGAGATAGCACACACGTTCACAAACAGACAATTTTACATACACACATGCACACACACACACACACACACACACACACACACACACATAAACACGCATAAACACACACTTCCAGTAGAGATTAGCAAGATCAATAGCGCTCTGATAGGAATCAATGCATCCTCTCTCGAGTGACTTTTAAACGGAAGACACCTGCTTCCCTTTAATGGCTGTAATACTGTGTTATAGTAGCAACTGGGCAGCCTGGTGGCAACTGAGACCGTCCCGTAACTGTAAGGTCACAGGTTTGATCCCCGCAGCAGCAACATGCCTGTCAACGTGCCTTTGAGCAAGACACTGAACCCCTTGACCTCTGACCCTCCGGGGAAATTTGTATGTGTGACAAAACTGCTGAGCCCTCTAAATCCCTAAAAAATTTAAAATCCAAAAAATTACAACTATCCTCTCGCCGGAAATGAGGGAACTCATATGTTTCTTAATCAGAATCGCTTTCATACGCCAAGTACAATGTGTGCTCAAGGAATTTGACCTGGTTAATTGGTGCTGACACATTACAAAACAGCTACAGGATTGACTAGGTGCAGCACAAACTGGAACAGGACCTCCCATACAGTGCAGACAAGCAGTACAGTATGATAGTAGACTAAACACAGTATAAAGTACAAACAAAGCTGAAGAATTGTTCCAGTCTGGCAGCCTTGGTGCAGTTAACTGACTGGATCTATTCTAAAGGTTCACTGGTTACAGTTGGTTTAGAATTGGTTTTAAAGATGATAAGATGATAAATGTAAAATGAGAAGATTTTAATGTAACATTCAGCCAGAATCTGACATGGAACTGCAACAGAGAAGAGCGTCCCATCCGCTGAATTGAGACGTTGTAGATTCGTCCTCGTTTGTCCAAATTAAATTTTGGTGTCGGGTACGGTCAGTGGAAGTGACGAATCAAAACTTCAGCAGGAAAAATACAAACTTTCAAAAACCGTCAGAGTGACATATGAGCTTTTAAAAAACTTCTGAGCAAAATACAAACTTTCAAAAAACTTCTGAGCGAAATACAAACTTTCAAAAAACTTCTGAGCGAAATACAAACTTTCAAAAAACTTCTGAGCGAAATACAAACTTTCTCACAAACAGCAGTGAGTGAGCGATCCATCCAAAGACAGCTGGACTCACCAGTAGTAGTAGTAGTAGTAGTAGTAGTAGTAGTAGTATTAAAGTGTGTTAATCCATCCCTACCTTACTGTGTGCGTAGATGGCGGAGCCCAGCAGTTTCCAGGTTCCTCCTCTCCGGTCCATGCGCAGCATCCGCAGGATCTGCAGGAAGCGCAGGCTGCGCAGGGACGTGGCCAGCACGTTGCCCTGGTTACGCACCGCCACCACCGGCACCGAGGCAATCAGCACAAAGATGTCTGAGATACAGAAGAGAAAATACAAAACATTCATCTTATCTTTAATGAGTCTGACCCCAGAAGTTATCAGGCACTTTATGAGCTGATGAACAAGTCTGGAAGAGTTATGGAATTAGAGCTAACGAGGGCCGACTGCACATGAAGAGACTGTTAAAGCACCACTAATGAGATTTGGCTGTAAGACGTCATGTGCAATTTGGTGGACGCTTTTATCCAAAGTGCCTTACTGTACCATAACTGAGTGCCTACTTAAAGGGGCAATGAGTAAGATGTTTCCTGTCCCAGAGCACAAAATGAACATAATATATCTGCGGGGGTTGACGGGGTTATCAATCATTACCAATGACTCAACGATTACTTGGCTTTCAAAACAGAATCAGAACTAAAACTCCCTGCCCACCGGAATTTCAAGGCACTCCCAATCCCCCCCAACCACTCACATTTTCACCTGCTCAGTGATGGAAGATGGTGTTAGAGCGACAGAAGATTTCAGCTATGAAAGATAAAAAGCCTCATTCTCAAGCCAAAAAAGCAAATGTCAAAGAAGTGTTATCATCCCAGGATTTAGCATGATGTATCAGCTCTTCACTACACGTTTCTGCTGGAGTTAGCTTACTCCTCTCTATTGTGAAAATGTTTATTTTATTTGTCATTTTTGTCATTTTGCCATTCATTTTTGTTATTGTATCGATTTTATCAATGTTGTTGCAATTCCTACTGTTCGCCAACAGAGGGCGATAAAAGTCACATATTACTTAGTGCCCCTTTAACACTGGTAGCCCCAGAGTTGTGTGGAAGAAATTGTGCCTTGTACTACAGTATACACAGTATTCAATGTCAGTACAAGTGGTCCTGCCTTATGTGTTTAATGTACATTTCTCTGTAAATCTGAATCCCTTACTCCATTACTCCCTTACTCAGTTTACACATTATATAACAAACCATTTGCTGTTTAGTGGATGAGCCACTGAGCTGTGAAGGGTAGGTTTACTTACTGTTCATATTATTTACATTCTTCCTCCTCCTTACCTAAAATGCACAGGGGTTTGCGAGCGAATTTCAGTCTCCCCCTCCATCCTTTGTAGCGACAGCAGCAGCCCGCCGCCCAGATCCTCAGTGCAAACTCCGCTCCGAAGATGAAGATGGTGAAGGTTTCCTGGGCGCATCGAACAACGTGTCAGTGTTAACATTCGGTGACACTCAGCAGTGAGAAAATTAATCCGTTGAAAGTGACTGAGAGAATAAAGTGAAGTTAAGTGAATTTGATATACAAAACAAACTTGATCAATTAAACGTATTTTAAAGCATTATTCTAGTCTTAAAACGCTTCACAAGGCAACAGAAAGACAAAGGATTCAACTGAAAAGAGACAATTCACAATAACAAACAAATCCCAGTCAGCTCACCAGTATAACCAGCCAGTGTGCAGAAACCTTTTCGTGCTCCTTGAATGTCGTCAGTATGGCCAGTATCAAACATCCCAGCACAATTAAAAACCTGCAGACACAGAAAATAAAGACAGTTTAGTACACAGTGTGACCAGCAGCTTAGGCCAGTAGCTGAGGATTGCTGGCAAGAAAATTGAGCCGACTCTTTAAAAGTCTGCACTAGTTTTCATTGAGTTTTAGTTTAGTTACTTGCACCATGATGAAACACAGAAAGTTTGTGCAGGTGAGATTAAAAAAGGACTTCATAAACACAACAGACATATTGCCTTTATTTCCCTTCCCATATTCCACCTTGATGCAGTGTCTGAAACTCGCCACTAGATAGAGCTAAGCCTCTACTGTGAGTAGAAATGACAAGTCAAGGTTTCTTCCAAGGCACTGCTGCAGTACAGTAATCATTTAATACTCTCTTCTGGGGATATCTCTTTTTGAAATAACACAGTTTGCTTTTGCATGAAACAAAATGCATTTGTGTTCTCCAAAAACAGAGAAAAAACATTATTCTCCAACAGTGAACAGCACTGGACCATGGCGGATAACACAGCTAAATAAATCAACCATTTATTAATGTCACTTCATATCTAGTGTTGTGTAGAACAGATTTCTGAGAAAACTAAAGAAAACAATCAGCTCCATTTGTAAAGCAAGAAGGTACCATGGAGCAAAATTATCAAGTGATATAGTGCCTATATTTAGCCACAAAACTAAAGAAATCAAACATTTATCAGTGTTACTTCATATTCATATATAAATCAATATCATTTTCCTTAAACACTTGCTTTGGCTCCTTGAAAAGCAAAGAAAACATCATAAAAAGTCTCCCATAAAAGGAGAGTGTATCATAGGGTACAAAATAAAACGCCATATAACCCATTTATCAGTGTCTCTGGCCTGTGGCTGCAGGTTGACGTTGTGTGTCCTGAGGGAAGCTAACAGGATCCAGGAGGCCTGGAGCCAAACTCAGTGCAACACAAGGCTGTTTACAGTTTTTGGGATATGTGTGAGATTATCTGCATAATAAATCAGCTTGGGTTTGGGTTTTGCTTGTGGTGAAGCGGCCCTTTAATGCAGCTCACTGAAACTATTTAAAATACAAGATTTTCATTCAAAAATGAGATATGAGCCATTTAGAAAGAGATATATCATCTAGAAAAATCACAAATAATGGTACTGTTTAAGATAGTTGATACGGTCTCTGGTCTGTAAAAATGTGTACAGAATGGATTCTCTCTTTTTTTCCTAAATGAATATGAGGTTGGTTGGAAATGACCATCACTCACACAGCATGATATTCTTTTAAGCAAGATCCTTGTGTTTTAATTCAAATATATACACAAATCTTCACTGTTTTGCTCTTATTTTCTCTTCCTGTTCCAGTCCCTGGTTAGCACTGACTCACGCATGATATCTGCTCAGCTGACGACTAATTTTAGCCAAATTAGTGCTGCAGACAGAAGAATGGCCATGTTATTGCATTAGACTGTTATCTGTTTTTGTTTGTTATCGGTTTTCTCGGTTCAGTGTTTTCAGTGAACAAGCCAATTCTCTCTGCTATTTACGACAATAAGGGTAAAACCACTTAGGTTTAGCATTAGTATCTTTTCAGAGACATTGCAGTTGCGTCACAAATCTCCCAGCAACCAGTCTGGCGCCATCATGGAGGTCTGCTGGAGAATTAGCTGTACTCAAACAAAGTCTAAATCTGTATCAAGCAGCTAGAGACAGAGAGCAGCTGAGTCAGCTTGTTGTGGTGTGGCTGTAGATCCATTCAGTAACGTTCTCAGTAAAAGTGAATAGTGTTATAAGGTGGATTTGTTTCCAAATGTAGGTTACTGTTACACAGTAAACTGTCTTGTCTTTAGCCCTAGTCTCTACTCCAAAACACTCTGAGTTGTAGGTTGAGAAAAGCTTAAGTTAGCCTACTAGATTGCATCTTCATAAGCAACTAGTAGCCTGAAAATACACAGTTGCATCTCAAATCTGCTAGCAAACCACATCTGGCACCATCATGGAGGTCCATTGGAGAATTAGCTGTACACAAATTTAGGCTAAATATATAACAACCAGGCTAGAAGAGATATCTGAAAAATATATCCAAATGTGACACAGTAAACTGTCTTGTCTTTAGCCCTAGTCTCTACTCCAAAACATGAAGAGTTGTAGCTTGAGAAGAGTCAGCTCAGTTTTTGGCTTTGTTAGCTTGCTTATTAACTAGTGTACTAATCAGATGTGTTAACAACAAGACAGTGATGGTTAGCTGACCAGATACTATTGTTAGCTAGCTAACAAGCTGACATTAAACACAAAATCAATCAGATTTATCAGTGGAAAATGCAGTCCCAAAAACAGCACAGAAATTAACCATGTCTATTAATTTCTGTAGAGACGGACAAGTTGTATGTTTAGAAACACTGTCAGCCGTTCATAGCCGCCGGTGCCCAAGAGCTGAGGACTTTCAATATGGCCGCCGCCAGCAAATGTGCTAAGTCACAGAAGCCCCTTGTACCCAAGAAGGACAGTAGCCTAGACTTTGCATTTTAGGTTAACCACTGTTGCTTTCCATAGACAGAAACTAAATGAGAAATTTTCTCGCACCCTAAACTGTGAGTTAGCAGCTGGTTAGTGGGTTAGTGGCAGGATGGCCTCGTCCTTATGTGACTGTCCCATAACCAAAAGACCACAGGTTTGATCCTCACAGCCAGTGTGTGTTCAGTGACTCCTGCCAGTGTCCTTCAAGCCTCAACCTCTACCTGCTCACTCACTGTTAGAGGAAAAGTCAGCTAAATGCCTAGATTGTAAATGATGTCACATTAACATACAGTACAGCTCCATATTAACACCTTTACACACTGAATCCTCTACATTTGATAACATAAATAGCTCCAATGCATAGGCTACTTGCATTTCGGGGCACATTTTGCATATCTGTTCTCCCACCTGCACATCCAACAATGTGAATAGTAAGCAATGCACATTTGCACAGCGCAACCTGTAATTCTGTCAATAAAGCTGCTATTCATTTCTTTGCTGTATTATTTTCATTATGTTTAGCTGTTATCAGTTGTTTATTTCAGCACTCAGTTCAGTTTCTTATTTTTAGCTATATTCTATTTTCTGCTGCTGTGAAACCCCAATTTTCCAACACGTTTCCAACAATATTTTAAAGAAGTTGAATGATCAATTTCAGGTGGTGATTCCCCCCCCCAAAAAAAAAAATATAGCCCTTTTGGAAATGAAGTCAATTGGATTCACACATACAATTGGCTATTTAAATTTCCCTATACAGTAGATTGCACCCTGGACATATTCCAAGTCATCTAAACCTAACCACCCATCTCTGATATATTCCCCAGAACCACACTGAATAAAGTCAGCCAGCTGCAGGAGCGCACAGCGACACCAATTAACATTTACCCAGTGCAGCCTGTCCAGTTTTCTCCACCATCACCTTTCTGGAAAGGTTATTTTGTTATTCTTCAGCCAAACCCCATTCATCAGCACCAGAGCCTGCAGAGCGAACATCTAGATCAGACCTGATGGGTTTAAAGACCTGTCAGATACAGACAGATACACTTATCCATGAGCGCAGACTGGTGCACGCTGGACATTAGCTGTGCGGATGGGGAGGTTTACTGTTGAGAGTTTACAGTAAGAGCGGCTCTTATGAAGCACTGGGCGCTGTCAGTGTGGAAGTGAAGTTCAGTAACTGATTCTCAAACCACAACAGGAATACTTTACAATATCCTTAAACCAGTGTATTAACCTGCACTGCAAAAAATACCCTGAACATTTCATTTAATCCATTATTGAATCTTAAAGTAATAATCTGTCTATTGACAATTGCTCCAACTCAACAGTGATCCAACCTATATCCAGTTGATGGAAGCTTCTCCATTGTCTGTTCTGAACTGCTGGCAGCTCTTTCCTGGGAAAAATCCTCCTGTGCGGTTTGTTTGGAATAAACAGAAGAAGAAGAACTGGGTAGTTAGCATGAGCAGCAACTACCGGCCCTCACACTGCACAGCAAACTGCTAACAGCTAGCTTTGTTCAGTTTCAAGCTACAACATTTGTACATCGGAGCAGTGACTATAGGACCAAAGGGGCAAAGTCTGAAGACAAGACAGTTTCTTGTTTCCTGTGACGGTTTCCATAGTAACCACTTAGAAACAAGTCAACCTTAACAGAGCAGTGACTGAATGGATCTACAGCCACAACAAGCTTTTTTTCAGCTAGGTCTCTTTTTACAGATTTAGACATTTCTCCAGTAGACCTCCATGATGATGCCAGATGTGGTTGCTGGGAGATTTGTGACAAAGCCTCTGTACACACAGTGATATATTGTCTAATTTCTATCACATCATGGCATTTGTCCCTTCTCACTGCCTTGTTTTCCCTGTCTGTATCTACTCTGAAACCGAGCAAGTTGTCGATATCTCCCTGCACCAATGTCACCGAGACAAATTCCTGTTTATTTATTGTACGAGGTGATTAAATGGACTCAGACTGTGACACGCCTTCTCTGGTACCAAGGCAGCTAGGATTTCAGCGAGTCGGACCTCGGAAAACAGAGAAGCCGCTGAGAGCTCCGTCCTCCGGTCCGGTTCTCTAATGCTCGGCGCTTTCCTTCCCGGCTCCCGGGCCTAAATCATTCATGGCCTGTTGTGTTGCCATTAGGCTTTGTTGACGTCTCTGATAAGTTTCTGAAGTGCTACACAACCATAACAGCATGAATATTTCACAGCCAAACAGCCGGGGGAGTTTTACATAATTCACCTTAAGGAAACGATCGTCAGGCTTAGTGGACGCCTCTTGATTGACGCTTAAGTGCGCTGTGGTGGTCGTGTGTGTGTGTGTGTGTGTGTGTGTGTGTGTGTGTGTGTTAGTGCCTTGTGTGTATTGACACTTAATGGAGAGTCATTATGCCTTTCCCTTAAAGCGACCTAATGTGCAGCACCATTTTTCCCCTGTCCCCTAAATTAAACAGGAACATTTTCTCCTCAAAGTTATCCAAAGGACAGAGATAATCCTGGAACGAGCGGAGGAGATCAATGTTAATTCGATATAAAACAGCAGATACTGATCTGCAACAAAGTCGGGTCCCTCTTTGGCTTCAAACAGCTGGTTCAATACGGAACACAGAGCGACATCGATGCCCATTAGATCTGACACGTCAATAAGAGCCGGGCAGAAATCAAAGGATTGATATGTAAAACACTATAAAAAAAACAAAAACAAAACGTGAGACTCATCAATTAGCTCATGTAGTTTGCACATAGCTCTGATTCACATTTCAGCTGAACTTGGTGATGTTACTCGTTGAACTTGGGTGAAACATTTGGGGTTTATGCTTTCAGATACAGCATGATGTCGAATTTTTAGCACCAATCATCACTTTAAAAGAGATTAAAAGGCAAGGCAAGTTTATTTATATAGCACATTTCGTACACAAAGGCAATTAGATAAGAGATAATAAAACATTAGATAAGAGATAAAAAAAGGATCGATCAATACAAGTCCAGCTAGACCTGAGCCATAAGTCGCTCTGTCAATGCCACAAATAAAAAACCACTTTACTGCACATTTGCTTTTACCACTGAGTTTACTGTAACTCGTTTGGTAAAGCAACCGATCCTAAGTGAGTCAATTTAGCACCAAACTGGTCGCAGTTTTTGACAAATTACGTTACCAATTCAATTCTAGTTCTGTGTCCTTACAGCTGCGTGACATTCCAATAATAATATGCCCTTTTCACATCGTCATGGTAACAGCTTCCATGTTGAGAAACTGGTGCATCACAACTTCCTGTGGCAACTTTCCTTTTGTGACGTAAGACAAACCAATACAAGCCTAGCACTAGATAACGTCACATAATGTAAGTAGAAAAGGTGCTCAGAGCTCCTCAGCCATGTCTGACAACACCCCGCAAGAAAGATATGCATGATATGCATTGATGATAGGCCACGCCCCCTTTTGGCCAATCGACATGAAAAGTTAATCAGTTCTTTCTTGGCCCATAACCAAACTTCATACCAAGTTTTCTGCAAATCCGTGGCCAACTTTTTGAGATATCCTGCTAACGGATGGACGGACGGACAAGGTGAAAACATTATCTCCTTGGTTCCCAACGACGTTCCTAACGTTCCCATAATGACGTTATGCAAATGAGGTGATGATGACTACCAAGAGATGACAGCATCGAGGAGAAACTGAAGCTAAAACTCACCTTCATAATAAAAGAGGGAACTTTAGGTGAAGAACTTGTAGACTTTCTCTAGTTTAGATTCAGGAGTCAATGAAAACCGGTCAGTGAGTCTTTGTACTTCACCAACGTTAATTTTGGGCAGGTTGCGAGCGATTTTAGTGAATGATTCATACCTTGCAACAGAAAGTTGTAATGCACCTGTTTCTCAGTGCGGAATCTGTTACCATGACGACATGAAAAGGGCCTATTTACTATGCATTCTCAATTTAGTTCATGAATGGACCCAACGCTGCAAAATACCGATGTTGGAGAAAAATCTGCCTGAAATCCTTTAAAACCAAAAAACCCCACTGGTGCTGAAGCAGCCCCCTGGAGGTGTTCCACTCATCAGACCGGGCCAGGTGAAGCACACGGACCCGTCCTGAAGTAACCTCGCACCTTCCACCATCAGCAGAATAATTGTGTGGCAGTTAAGGATGGATGCTACCACTGTAACGCTCCATTACCTGCATGTTCGCCAAATAAATGAGGCGTGGAATCCAATCTCTGCTGTGATTGGCAATCATGGGATTCCTAAGAGGAGCCACCCAGTTCTGGAGAGCTGAAATCCATTTCCTCTGAGTGAAGGAAATGACGATTGGCTGCAAATGGAGCGGATTCGATTTCTACGATTGCACCTAGTGTCTTTGGGCCAAATTGTAAAAAGGTAATAGGGCTTTTTACAACGGTGAGATATTGTGTGGAAAATGGTGGTTTTGTCAGCGGGTTGTGGATCAGGTTTGGTAAATGATATTTCTCCGAGCAATAAGGCGGCGATGGAAACGAGCAGCAGCCCAGAGCCTCCTGGCTGCTTCGGCTGCAGGATTTTGGCAGGAAAAAAGATCCCAGAGTCTTCAGTTTGAAGCAGAGGAGGGAGGGGTGATATCTGTCTGGAACAGCTCACCCACACACACACACACACACACACACACACACACATACACACAAACATATACACACATACAGACATACACACACGGACACACACCCCACCCACACAGACAAATACAGTATGAGTGTGGACACAGAAAAACACACACACTTACTCACCCATAAACACTCATACACACACACACACGCCTTCACCCACACACACACACACACACAGGTCCTGCCAAGTCTATAAATTGAATAGGAAGCCTTGACTACTATGGCACCTATGACCAATAAACCAAATCTGAGGTCGCATCATGACGTGTGAGACATCAGTCACATGGAAACGACACGATCCATCCAGGAAAAATATGAGAAAAATCGGATCAAGCTGTTTACATGCATGAGAGAGGAATGTTAAAGCTGCACTGGGCGAGATTTTTATGTAAAAATTCAAATCCTTCTCAGTCTAGTAAAGACAAGTGCATCCCATCCCCATCCAAATCTTCTCCACACAGGACATGATGAATAAAAAATGTAATTGTGGTGTTTTCTTTAAGTTTATTTGCCTGATATCAGACAGAACTGTCAACTGGTTCCACTCCATTTCCATCTTCAGTCTGACATTGCCTCCACTCTAACCGATTTCCGTGGGCGAGGGGGATTCGATTTTCCCTAACCAATCACTAGAGACCGACGTATCCGCCTGAATCTAACGTCATTTTAAGTCGACGCTGATGCGTAGCCATGACAACACCAGAGACGGTTCAGAAAGTATAGAGCATCTTTGACGACACGGAGCCAAGTAAAAACAAAGTATTTTGGATTTCAAAGTAATTGGTACTTTTAATCGAATATTTGTTACTTTTTTCTTTGTGCAAAATAAATAAAATAAAACTAAAAACGAGAAGGTAGAGGAAGACATTTGGTCAGTCGCTCCCACTCTCTGATTAAAATATCTGAAGTTGAAGAGTTTCATTCCAAATTGAGATATTTGCTTAAGTTATAAGGTAAAAATAAACTTCTGCTTACAAACAGCCGCATTTTTGAGGATGTAATTATTCCTGATGCTGAAATATTGAGTTGTGATTTCCACTTTTCTTTTCAAAATGGACAAACAGCGTTTGCGAATGAAAACGCTATAAGCTGAGCCGACCCAATAACCAGCCGAGATGTGAACAGTCAGAGCAGCTTCACTCCACTCTGCTCTCTGTCTGCTGGGAAACTCCCTACTCCATGGGTCACGATGGGATAGTATGGGTAGATTATACCTTTTTCTGAATCCTTACAGTCCTGTGAGTATTCCAGTTTTTGATGTTTGTGCTCAAATAAAGACTATAGTTTAGGTGAAAATTGTGGAAAAATGAATGTCACTGACACTTGGAAGAGCCCATGTGACCTCTTTATTTGTCAGACAGACTCACAACTGGGCTTGCATGAAAGCTAAGAAGCTGCCCTTTAAAATGATATCAAACATTCTCATAAAACATGACTAAAGGTCCTGAAAATGAGCCTAAATTAGGATATGTACCAGCGCCTACAATCAAGTTGACAAAGCTAACATTCAGCGATGGTTATCATACCAAAATATCATCTACGGACATATACCTTTTCAAAATTTTTAACTAGATTTTGCCACCGAGTGGTACCGAAATCTGGTCTGGCCCATGGACTACCCACTGAAAAGAAACACTGAGAGAAACACAGCAGAGAGGGGGAAAATTAGAATAAGAATTTAAAAGCAGGGCCGTCACTGAACTGCTGCGATGTGAAGAATCAGAATCAATCAATAAATAAACAAAACTGTCTGGGTGACAAACTGACAGGCAGCAGTGTAAAGTAGGTAAACAGTAATGTATGTGTGTGTATGTAGGTCTGCACACCAACAACAGCCTCAGTCCTGCAGTGTGTGAAAGTAGACCAGGTCAAGATCTCCTCTCACCGGATGAATAAGACAGATGGAACCAGCTAGTTACCGGAACATTTCTTGCAACTTCAAGAGAGCAAAAATTTCATGTTTTTATTTTATTTTTTCCCCCCAAGCAATTCCTCTTGGGAACGGAGCAAAATGAGAGCAGTAATTCAGCCAGGACTGCAACAGAAAGTGGGACTTCTGCAACAGCTGCATCTGTAAGCAGAAAAAACAGGAGATGATCTACTTGTTTCAGTACAATTCAACTTGTTCCGAGTATTTTCTTGAATCTGGCGATGCCTTGAAATAATGTGAGGCAGGTCGCTCCACTTCTTTTCAGAAAAAAGCCTGACAAACATGTTGAATTGTATTGAAACAAATAAAAGTACCTCAATCAGTTGGCAGATTTTTTCACCTATTTTAAGAAAAATTGCAAGACTCGATATCGGATGAAATTACTCATTGGAGTTGGAGAATGTTTTGTAGTGTAAACCCCATAGTTACATAGTAAACACGACGTTTATTTGCAAGTTTGAGTGCCAGAAATGTTAGAAAATTGACAAAGACAAAGTGTTTCAAAGTCAATTCAGTCTCATTTGCTGTGACTGAATCTGAATTTTCCTGATCTGTGATAAAACCCCCATCTGATGCTCCGAGAAGATTAAAACAAAAACTAAGAATTCTTTTTTATTCATCGTTAAAGGGTCTGTGTGTAATTTCTGGTCCAGTGCTGGCCTCTATCGTTCGGCGTTGTCATGACAACAACACTCTGCCCTCCGTAGAGCGAGACCATCATTAGCATGGCGGGCAGGTTGGACAACAAACAACAATCAACCTTCTGTCATGTTTTACTGAGTTAGACCATTATTTTGATTTGATGGAGTCTTGCTGTGATCAGGATCCTGACATCACCACCATTTCTGCTGTCTTTGGGTTTTTGGAACCCACAGTAAGGAGTCGCTATTTTGTGTGTGAAGTAACACCACTTCCTTGCTAAAATTTGAGCAGTTTGGAGTATTATATACATGCCGACTTTACCAGAACACTCTACCGATTAGTTATAAAGTCTCAAATTATATTTTACGATGTGTGGTTTTTGCTGTTAAGCAAGGCAAAAACAAACAAACAGATTTTTGAAGGGACCTTGGTAGAAGGGCCTTCAGCCTCGGCCCGCTCCTGTGTTTCTGAATGCAGTAATCTCCGCAGAGTGCACTTTCTTTCACTCACTACCATTCAGGAGCCTGATATTTACTAGTAGTCATATTTTGCTTCGGTAAAGCAGAAATATGACACATTTAACCTTTAATGTTTGTATTTACTTTTTAACCCTGTGTTGGAACAGAAGTATTCAGCTGGAATTGAAGGTCACCTGCAGATGCTGGTAGGAGGAACACACCTGTACCGTCCTGCTCCTCCTGTGTGTTGAAACCGGTTCAGTCTCCACTAATCCACCTCTCACACCGGTCGGCCCCACTGGACTCCCTGCTGCTGATCAAACCCCTGGGCTTTCCTAACAACCAATTTACCGGCAAGATTCAATAGAGGGAGTGCAGACGATGCAATTCTGACAGTTAATTTGCTCGGTGATATGCAAACATTAGGAGGGGGGGGGGAAGGACACTGCCGGCCGTAATGACTGCAGCCACAAGGACGAGATGAGAGACGTTCATCTTTACAAAACTTTACACTTTTCTTTCAGGTTTTGAAAAGCGTTTGAAAGACTTTACGGCACCTATACACAGGAATCAGGGGAGTTTGGTGTTGAGAAGTGTTAGTGACTTGGCTGCAAGCTTGATTTTAAAATGGGCTTCACCTGCAATTAAATATCATGTGGGCAAAGTAATGAGATTTATGATGTAATTTTAGCTCTGCATGACGGGTGCAGGGAGGCTTTGACTGTTAGACTCATTTCACACCAGAGTCAATTCCTGAATGAACTCATCCACTCCGATTCAACTGAGGAACTGGAATTTGGAAAAACCCTACGGGAATGTACAGGATGTTTTTATGTTTTTTCTTCAGACATATCTGAGATTACACCTAGTGTTATATAGTCAGTAGACAGTGGAGGCACAGCAACACACACACACACACACACACACACACAATAATACATGGGAGGGGATGGAATTATTTTTCTGTTACTTAATTTATTTATTTATTATTATTATTATTTTTTGTTATTTAATCATTTTATCGATGATTAATCTCTTGTTACTTGCTTTGGCAATATTGTTTGTTTGTGAACTGTCATGCCAATAAAGCACCTTGAATTGAATTGAATTATTATCAATTACTGAATATCATAAATTGTTAAAGGAACCTTTCAGCTGGTATTTGATGCAGAACATGTAATCGTAATCCATATATTATGATTGCATTTGCTGTTGTTGTTATGATTTGATTTGTTGAACTGTCTTTTATTGGATTTCTAAAGTTTGATTTATAATGTTTAGCGAGTCAAGAAAAAACTATCTTAGACGTGGAAGAGCGAAGCGGAGAATCCGAAGGGTTTGGGCGTTGGAGGCAGAAGTGAAACCCCGACCAGGTGAAGAAGGGTGGAGCTTCATAACAAGCGCTCCTCCCGCTCCCGCTAGCTGTGAGTTCAGGATGAAAGCGCCACCGTGTTCTGCGGCGTGTACCGACAGGATGGAGCTGCTGATAAGACGCGGCGGTCGTCTCAGCAGATGATTATCGGCCTCCTCCGCCTCAGATCCGGCGGTGTGGTCGGATCAGATCGGCCTGTCAGCTCCGCAAAAAAAAAAAAACCTCACAGCTGCTCTCCTCCTGGGCTGCTGTTTGACATTGCACGGCCCTCGCTGTGGGGTTTACCTTTATTGATGACTTGACAAGAGGAGGGGGTGGTGGGTGGGGGTGGGGGGGGGTTCACCCTGTCAGAAATCCCTGGTAATTCTCCCTCTGCTTGGTCTCTCGGGACACCCCCACCCCCCCCACCCCACCCTCCGACCCACAGGAGGTCAGATCTGCAACCGAAAGCGTGTTGGGAGTGATGGATATCTCCTTCAGCGTCTCCCCCCGGCGGGTGGGGCAGGGCGACGTGTGAGGATGTGTGTGTGTGTGTGTGATTAGGGATTTTGCTGATCATGCAGAACAAGGCGGTGGGCCGAGAGCATCCTGACCCCTGGCTGTGGGTTGGGGGTGGGGCAAGGGTCGGGGGGCTGATGGGGGGGGGGGGGGGTTTTCCCATTCCCACATCCAGCCTCTGCACCACGGCAGCTGACAGCTTCATTGATACATGAAGAAGTCGATCTGCAGCTGCTGTTTTCATTTGTCTTGATTTTTATATATTTTAGTTTGTATTTTATTTTTTGGTAACACTTTACAATAAGGGTACATTAATTAAGGGTTAGTTAATGGTTAATAAGCATTAACTAACCCTTAATTAACAGTTAACTAATGTGTATGTTAACTTAGTTAACATGAACACCATTAGTAAATGATTACACATTAGTTAACTGTTAATTATTAAGGGTTAGTTAATGCTTATTAAGCATTAACTAACCCTTAATTAATGTACCCTTATTGTAAAGTGTTACCTTATTCTTTTTTATTATATATATATATTTTTTTTTTACAAATGTTTAGTTTTAGTTTAGTTTTATTTATTTTCACTTCTAGTTTTAGTATTAAGCATTAACTAACCCTTAATTAATGTACCCTTATTGTAAAGTGTTACCTTGTGTTGCAACAGGTAGTGTGTGTAAATTCTTAAACAAAAGATGATTTTCACGGATATTTTTTATTTTATTTTAGTTTTACATGTAGAGAAGATAATTTTTAGTTCCGTTTTTTTCAATTTTTTTCCACAAAGCCTCGTTTTTATTTTTGTTTCAGTTTACGACAATCTCTCTCTCCTTCACCTTACATGAAATCTCACACTCAAACAGCTTGTGTTGAACTTTTCTGATTAATTAGCTTTGTGTTTTGGTTTATCTACTTTACTCGCTGATGTCTGTGCAGTGCAGCAGACGAGGCGTTTAGTGGAGCTGATCTGATTCATCAGGTCGATCATTCACGGCACAAAAAGCCACGCAAGCAGATTCACAGAGAACGCCGACAAGACAGGAAAGCATCAGAGAAATTCACGCAGAGTTTTGATGAGGGACGAGCAAACACCAGCCAGCTGCTGCAACCAAGAGGCCAAAACCCGAAGAGCTGCAGCAGCAGTTCCTCTAACATCCACTAGAGCGGTGGTTCTCAACGTGGGGTCCGGGGACCACCAGGGGTCCTTGAGGGGGTTCCAGGGGGTCCCCAGCAAACTGATGAATTGTTAAACTTCAGCATTATTCATATCTAACAATAACAATATTCTCAGATTTGCGTCCGAGAGACAAAATGTCATCAATTGGGGGTCCCTTGCCCTAATGTTTATTAAATTAGGGGTTCCTGATATGAAAAAGGTTGAGAATCACTGCTAGAGTCTGGCTCCAAAAAGACTCCATGAAGTCAATGGACCACAACCCAACTTCTGCTAAAAATATAAAGTCAATACATTTTTTCCACAAGAAGTTTTGGTCTCAGTAGCTAATTTCACTTCTTCTAATGTGTGTTGTTATGGAGATTTTCAAAATAATTGCCAATATCAGATAAAACACAGGGTTGTTTTCCTAGTGAATGACAGGTCCCCGATTCCAGGCCAATAGCAGGCAGAGTTGCGGCCCTTCATTGGCCCAGAAACCAATGAAGGAAAAACACTCACTACTCTCCCAGTCTGAGGCTCTAACAGACACTTTGGCAGGTAACTGACCCTTATCTGGAGTCATACTCTACTGTTCTGGTTGGTGGATGAAACATGACAGTATGGCTGGTGGACAGAGAAGTCAGTTTCTCGCCCTTGAGTAGGAGCCAATCAAATTGACTCTTGCTGTCCTACCATAAAGTCATCTCTGCCCCACGGCCTCATGGGAACAACCTCGCGGCTGGAAACTCTGGGAGCAGAGATCAATGAAGCTCTCCTTTAATCTCTCCTATCTGCTCAATAGAGATTTACAGTTCAGTTCACTTCTCTGCTGCTGCAAAGAAGGATGTCGCTCAGCTAAAACTCCAGCTCCTTTCTAACGGAGATTTCTGTTTCTGATTCCTGTTATAGCTATTTTTAATATGATAAGATGGCCTGTAAACTGGGTCATTATATCAGCCAGGAATAGAGATAAAAGTTGAATTAAATTAAACGGATTGTCTCTATCATGCTAGCAAAATATATAATTTGCATTGGGATGGCTTGTATTCCTGATGACAAATTGAAAACTTGTTCAAAACAGCGACAATAAGGTTTCTGAGCACCAGATTCTTGCTGTGAACCAGCTGATGTGCTACAAACCCTTAAGAAAGAAATCTGGTAACTCTGGTAGCTGCATCTCAGTCCGGTTCAGACTCTCTCTCTCTCTCTGAACATCACAGGAAGGGCTTCGGCTCTCGTATTTCTTATCCACATCGTTTCTAAACGCCTCATCGGCTCCTTCGACAAGTTTACAACACGCAGGAGGAAACAAGCTCTACTTTATTTCACTGTGGCTTCGCTCCGGTGCATTAACCTTTGTATCGACTTATGGGAAAGTACTGCAAAAACATAATGCTATGTTAGTACAGCTGGTTGCCTACTATCAAAACATCTCTAACAATTTCATTACAGCTCCAAAGTGCAAACAAGCTATTATTGTGTATTTACGATGTTTTTTCATCGGTTAATACTCAGCTTAAAGGAAAAATGCAGCCTCAATCATCAATCAACACGGCTAAACAGCTGTTAGCGAGGCACTTTGCATTTCAGGGAATATTCAGTAGTTAGTTGTGTTTTTCTTCTTGGTGGATAACCGGCCAATCGTAGACGAGGTGACGTCACCTCCAGATGTTTCCCAGCAGCTCCAGTGGAGTTTGATATGAGAAAATGTTTCAGGATGTAAAACCTCAGCGGTAAACGTCAGGTTTTTGGTGTCAGTCCCTCAGAATCAAAGAGAGAGGGCTTCTTTCTAGAGCCGCCATTTTGCACCGAGAGACGTTCAACAATCATACAGGGAGAGATCCATCGGAGAAGAGGAGAGAGACCAATTTCTCCACCCACAGGAGCAGGAGAGAGACCAGAATGCAATGCAGCCTCAGCGTCCATCTTTGTGGATCTGTTGTTGGTGAAATAGCATGTGAAATACAACGGCTTCTTCAGCATTTTTTTTTTTTTTGTAATTTGAACAACCAGGAGTCACTGCGTTGTTCTCTCTCCACCACATCTACCGCTATCACTCTCTCCACAGCACAGAGAACCCGAAAGGCATTCTGGGAAACGTAGGAAACTCCCGAACTACAGTAGAAGGAGATGTGGATTCACTAAAAAAAAAAAAAACAGTAAATGACAACACTTCATCACAAAATAAGTCCTGGAACGTCGCAGACTGATGGGAAGTGACAGTGTAAGAGCAGCCCAGGCCATGCTGAAGCAGAGTGTCAGGAGTCACTGTGGGGAAACAGACTGTGCAGAGTTGGTACACTCTGTCTCTCTGGGTCATAACCGTCCCGCACTTCATTCTGCTGATGATACAAGGTGACAGCCGCTGAAATGGAAACAGCACACACAGATCAATCACACCGGCAGCTCCTGTCTGTTATCGAACTGTCCGCAGCACCAGATTCCCTCCAGAAAACGGCCGCTTCCTCATTTTTATGGAACATGTGTGCAGAGTCGACCGCTCACCCGGCTGAGAGGCTGAGATCCATGCAATTTACATTTGTCAGGCTATAGGCTTTCAGTCTACAGAGAAAATGTATTAAAAGCATTTGCAAATACACAATAACACTGTTTGTACTGTTTGCAGGAATTGTAATGAAATTGTGATGGAAGTTTGGTTGAAGGCAAATGGTTGCAGAAACACAGTACTAACACAGCCAGCTAGGCTGAAAGGTTGGCGTAATAACTCTAAATTGCATGGATCTGGATGTGTGGAAGATCTTTTTCACTATAGAGTATGGACTATGAGATTGTCCCGTACCTGTCAGATCACAGGTTTGATCCCCCAGAAAAGCACTGTGTGTCCTGCTTAAAGGTAAATGCTTCTCCCTCCTACCACCAGCACTGATTCTGCCCATATGAGCTAACATGAAGTTGAAACTCTGCAGTTAGAATTATGAAAGTGGAATAAAGAAAGGATAAAGAATAAAGAAACGCTTACAGTTTCGTGCCGTAAAGCAATCTAGCAGATTTCCCACCAAATCTGACAATGTAACTTGCAGAGTAGAGGCCAGTAGAGGCTGACAGTCTTCTCTGTGATGGTCTCATTTGTTCATGGTGATTATACTAAAGTCTCTAAATTAATGTGGTGAGGATTTATTGATTTTAAAATGATATGCATGGCACCTTTAAGTGTCCTAGAGAAAGACGGGCTTGTCATGTTATTGATCCTGGATGTTGCTGATGTTGCCCTGACTGTATGACTGGATATTTACACGTCGCCCCAAAACAATCGAGGCTGAAACAAACAGGATCAAACTGAAGTTCACTGCAGGTCAGATTCCTCCAGCAGATAAAATGCAGCAGTGACTATCAGCTATTTCTGTCCTGCCATTCACATGAACATGAACCTTTCCCCGATTTCCACTGCAGGGAGATCGGACGCACTTCGCTGACCTCATCTTTGGGGAGTCGCGGACCAAATCTCAAATCCTGAGTGCTAATTATCTTATATTTCCTTGCCGTATAATTAGGGTCATTCCAAAGGAAATGAGTTTCAGTAACGCCTCTCTGCCCCTCTGGTAATGGACGGAGAGATGGGTGGCAGGACAGAATCGCCCCGGACAAATATGGCTGCCGGAATCGTACTTCCATAAAGTCCAAATGTGTCTGAACTAATGTGAAACCCAGCTGTGCAGCAGCACTGACACAGCAGAGGTGGAAAGTGACAAAGTACATTTAAGTTCACTTTTGAAGTACTTTACTTGAGTATTTCCATTCTGTGAGACTCTCTACTTTTCCTCCTCTACATCTCAGAGGGAAATCTTGTTCTTTTTCCTCCACTGCATTTATCTGCCGGCTGGAGTTACTAGTTACTTTGCAGAATAAGGTTTTACATCAAAACATACGATAAGCTCATAAAACATGTTGCATTGTTAGAGTTTAAACTCCCCAACAGTATATGGAGCAGTTAGACCGACAACATTAAAATACTTCTGACAGGTTCATGCTTCAATAATTTAACTCTCTGACAGAATGACGACTTTTTACTTTTCATACTTCAGTTCACTTTACTGCTAATACATCTATACTTTAACTTAAGTAAAATTGTGAATGCAGGACTTTTACTTTTAATTAAGTATTTTTTCATTATGGTATTGCTACTTTTACTTAAAGGAATACAGAGTAGGATTTTGCCGGTTGTGGCTTGTAAACACAACTTTCAAAGTTGGCCCCTCAAGAGGTGAAGCCACACCCCCGGAACACGGTTGCCAGAACGGTACAAAACAGTAAAAAAGTAGCAAAAAAAAAGTACAGCAAAGCAAAACGCCAAGCAGACAAGACTCTCTCTCCAAAACAAGAGAGAATCTGTTGGCTTTCATCCATCGGAGAGTATTAAAGGAGAGGATGAGGATAAAGAGCAACAAGGAGTTGGTCTGTTTTTTGTTGGACAGGTAGCTGCCAGTTAGCTTAGCTATCAGTTTTTCTACTACAACAAAGCAGAGTCATTCCTATGTTCCCAGGGTCCTATGTTCTCCAGATTTATATGGCACAGAATGGGAACATGACAAAGGGTCCTATGTTCCCCAGTTCTAGGGTTAGGGTTTAGGGTTAGGGACCTTCAAAATCAAATAAAATGATAACCATTGGTTTTGTTGTGTTTATATAGCTGTTTTGAAGCCTTGTTCCAATAAAAAAAACTGGATAATATTTATGAAATATTTTAACTTGAAACGGGTCAAACCGAACACAATAGGAGGGTTAATGTGTGTTAACAGAATATTGAACTGGGCAACATAGGACCTTGGGAACTTAGGACCTTGGGAACTTAGGACCCTGGGAACATAGGACCTTGGGAACTTAGGACCCTGGGAACTTAGGACCCTGGGAACATAGGACCTTGGGAACATAGGACCTTATCCTGGGAACATAGATACGTTCCCCAACAAAGCTACGCTAACAACGGTAGCTAGCTGCAGCTCACACACACACACACTCGCTCTGACAGAACTCCGGTTCCTCTGGATTAGAGTCCGGACCGCTCCAGCCAGTGGTTTTGGTTGCAGGACTCACCTGCTGCCAAAAGGTCGACGCCCAGAAACGTCCCGAACATTCAGAAATTAGAAAATCCATTCAGAAGGCAGCAGGCTGTCTGCAGACACACACACACACACACACACACTGTCACACACTACCAATTGAACATTAATGAGTGAGTAGGATCATTTTGGATGAGTTTCTGCTGTTTCAAGAGGGAAAATCCTGCTCAGTAAAGGACCAGAAGACTTCCACGCTGATACGGTGCGACACGCCGAGCCGAACTGAACCCGCCCTTCCTAAAGGACGGCGCTCGCTCATCAATCAATACCGTTCTCATGACACTGCAGCTCATTCATCAATCAGCGCAGGCTTGCTGTCAGAGGCGCGGCCTGTTTTCGGAGTTATTAAAGGGAAAATGGAAAGATGATGAAAAATCACACTATTAAGCGTCCCGGGGGGGAAGCTGGAGAGGTCCTCGCCCGTTCACGCTGCTTTTAATGAGCAGCCATTTGTGTTTGTTTACCGATGTTATGAAACCAGACTTATTGACCCAATTCCAAAACAATGAGTTATCGTTATCCGCCGCGGGGCTGGAGGGAGGGGGAGGGAGGGAGGGGGGGGGGGGGGGGGGCGTCACGACCAGCAGCTGTCTCTTAATAGATGTGAAGGAAATGGAAACAGATGCGAGATGTGCGCCGCTGTCGATCGACCCCGAGAGTCCAAAAGGAAGCTGCTGTTTGCTTGGTGACACTTCTTCCATTGAGGGGTTTCAGTCCAAAGTGCAATATATTCATTTTGGAGCAAATATGCTAGCAGATGTTTCACTGACAAATCCAAAATCCAAATGATTAAATCCTCTGACATGTTGCTGCATCGTAAGCTCACAACCTTTTTGTTAGAACAGGTGTCTTTTGTCTGTAAAAGGTCGATGCCTCGTTTTGGAACGAAGCTCTTCATGTAATCACAGTGTTTACAGCCGCTTTCGCCTGACAGAGTGAAGTGCAGCTGTTGTTGACACAGATTCAGATTCATCGTTTGTTTTCTCTCAGACTTTCCTCCCAATACATAATCAACAATGGCAGGCATTTTATAATCTGTACTCACAATTTATTTTTGGTTTTTTTGCGTGGGAGTGAGAGGGGGGAGGTATACCCATAAATCAGTCGGTGAAGTTTAACAGCAGAAAAGACAATCAATTGATCGATCGATGGCTGTTTTGAAGTATCTCATCTTTTGAAATGTTCCTCCAAGACTTTTCCAAGATCCATTTCTTGCAGTGTTGTCAAATTTAAAAAAAAAAAAAAACATTCAAGGAAACAATTATATTTATATTTACCCGCAATGGAGTAGGTGGTAGCTCAGACTTCTGAAGGGTTTTGAAGCTGCAGATTGAGTTTACGCTCGCCGCCATGTTGACATTGACGGAGGAGCCAAAGAGAGGCAGAGGGCGGAGCCAAGGTGGAGGTTGCACAGTTTGGGCCGGTGTTCTGTCGATCTGTGCTACTTATCGAGATGTGCTACCTAGCGGTTCTGCGCATGGGTTAGGGTTAGGGTTAAAAGGCCAAAATGAATGGGGTTTAATACCCAATTGGGTTTGGGTTTGGGTTAGGGTTAGCGTAGCGATTCGCGCTACAGTAGCATTTTTCGCCAAGGCAACATAAACACCAGCTGCAGAGTCGCAGCTCCGCCTCCTATTGGCCCATAATCGACCTGTCAATCACTAGGAAAACAACTCTGCGTTTTATGTGTTACATCCATTATATCCTGTTAATGACAGAATGATTTTGTAAATCTTCATAAGGACGCACATTAGAAGAAGTGGAATTAGCTACAAAGTGCTTTGACAGTAAAAATAAGAGCAGAATACTGCAAATTTATTTGTAAAAGCTATGGAACAGTTGGAAACGGGAATTAAGAAGTGAATGAAGAGAAGAGGACAGAGGAGGAGAGGAGCAACGTTCAAGTAAATACTAGGATAACCGTAAGATAAAAACCAAAACAAATACTACGGATAAAATAAAAATAAGATAAAATTAAGATAAAAAGGATGACGCCGCATATAAGGAAGTCTATCAAAATGGATTTTAAGAAGTGATTTAAAAGAAGTCACTGATTCTGAAAAATCAAGTTCAAAATTGAGTTTCATGATCTTTAAATGTTACTTTATGCTTGTGTGTTTTTATTTTATCTTTTGGGGTTAGATATTTAAAAATATAGAACGTACATAATAGTTTTGCCACACAGATAGAACTAACTCAGAGGTTGAATCACCATGATGTTTTATATCAAAGGGGCAGAGAGGAGCAAAATGGACATTTATTTATATGAAAATGTCGCAGATTATGAAAAACAATAATCATTTCTGTCTGAGCACCAAAAATTGTTCCCCTCTCATTAACCTTTGTTTTATTACAGGACAAACCAAAACAAGAGAGGGGGCGTTGATTTGATTTCCATGGGTTGGATATAAATGTCAGATGTGGATTATATCAGCTGTATTACATCAAAACAAGCAAAGATCTGAAGAACATGTTTCCGTGTTTCCTCAGAGACAGATGCTCACAGTAAGGGAATGAGTCAGGCTTATTTAATTTCCAGGAACACCAGATTAGCTGCAGTACAATAGATGATGATCTATTTTCTACTAAATATTGATTGCTTTGTCTTGCACAGATAAATTAGAGCCTCTTCTCGGTTGGGAAACACTGTGATTTATCCACCTCGACGCAACATATAGATTCTACTGTAAACCCAATAAATTATGTTCATCCAAACAAAAACTGTTTATTTTTATGGAGAACAGGGACCAGCAGGCTAATTTACTGAATAATTATGACTTCAAACCACAGTGGAAACAGCAGCAAGTGACTTGAGATGAATGTAAGTTTGGACACACCATATTTTTCTTTATTTTTACTATTTTCCACATTTTAGAATAATAATAAAGACATCAAAACTATGAAAAAACACAAATGAAATTATGCAGTGACCAAAAAAGTGTTAAACAAATCAAAACTATCTTATATTTTAGATTCTTTGCCTTGATGGAAAGGCAAAGGCAAAGATCAATTTCACTGTTTATATTTGTCTAAGAAACTAATTTCAAGCATTTAAGCAGAAGATTCTAGATCAAAATGGCTTTAAGAGAATGAAAAACAATAAAATATAGTACATTCAATCAGGTGTGACCAAACTGTTGACTGGTACTGGTAGTGACAGTATGTTAGAATAGAGTATTTATTGTTCTGATTAAAGCAACAATCCTGAATTTATTCGATCATCCAGATTTTGGGAATATATATGCAAATATGTTCTAGGAGCATTTGACTTGTAGATAGAATGGAAAATAATTTATTTGTTTTATTTTTTCTTCATAAACCCAAATACAAACCCCAAAATACCTCGTGAGATCATGCCATCACGGAAGTCGGAACATGCAACGCACAACACGGGAACGGAGAAGCTGAATACAACGGAGGAAGACTCAATTTGCATTAAATAATTGGATTATGCTGCAGCTGTATGGAAACATTTATGGACATTTATGGACATTTTTGAAGCCTAGAGGACTGGACTCCATTTACTGCAACTGGTTGGAAGACGTTTATAGTTTGTACTGGCAGAAGGATGAGCAGATAATGACCGCATTTACATTTTTGGGTGAACTATCCCTTTAAAGCTGCACTAGGCAAGATGTTTTCTGTAAAAAATACACCTGTCTTTCCAGCCCTAGGCAGTTTTAGGGCAATTTTAATTATTGCCCAAATTAAAACTGGACACTGTTGGGATATTTTCTCCACACATTAAGTGACGGATCAAAACATAAGAGCTAAATCCAAACTGTCTTCTGGACAGCAGCAGAGAAAGCTGGACTCACCAACGTTAGATCTTTTCCTCTCTCTCGTCTCTTTGGTTTCCTTTGGTATAAAGCAGCACAGACCGCTTTACTGACCTCACCGCACAGGAATTCTGGGTATTGAAGTTCAAATTTTTCAAACAGCTGCCATTCGGAGCCGCCAACGTGCGAAGTTGCCTGGTGCAGATTTAACTGTTTATGATCTTTTCCAGCATAAACAACCAGTTTCCAGTCAAGTCAAAGTCCACAATAAACAAATGTGTAATTATCAAATGCTGTCAGTCCAGGCAGTAGATTTCAGAGTCACTCTAAGAAAGCAGTATGTAAAGAAAGCCAGCAGTGGGCAGTGTGTCCTCAGACCGGCTCATGAAGACCAGGATCTACAGTCAGATCCCCAGCGTCGATCACAGCTTCAGTCTCTCCAGGATTTCAGAGGCTCATTACAGATGAAAAAAAGGCCTCAAGTCCACTTTACTGAGCCGGAGTCGGCGTGCGGTGACCTCGGCCGGTCAGGAGGGGGCGACGCTCCGAGGCGCGCTCATTAATCCCGGCTCCGCGGACACACACACACACACACACACACACACACACAGCTCTGCTCCAGTGCAGTACAGCAGAGAGGGATGACGCAGGCGGGCGAGCCGGTGGGACCCGAAGGAAAAGGTAGGAGGCACGAAAAACGAGGATGAAGGTCGTTTATTCCGAAGTGCAGTGAAGCAAATTTTTGTGTCTGAAATGTAGTCGTGAAATACAGTGATGATGAACGCAGAAGAGGAACATATTGCATCAAAAAACTAAAAAATGAAGGTTAAGTTACTGGTTAAGTTTAGACAATTATGGTTAAGGGTTGGGTTAAGGTTAAGTCTAGGCAACTAAAACAACTTGGTTGAGGTTTAGGAAAGGTTTTGGTCGGTTAAAGGTCCCACATGGTGTAAAGCAGGACTCCCCTTGCCTCTCTGATGATAAAGGAGTTGGATGGTCTATCTAAACATGGTGAAAGTATCAAAACTAAATCCACACAATCCATATTAGAAAAGCGAGCCTCTAAACGAGCCGTTTGGACTTCCGTAACTTTGTGGCGTCACAAAGGTTCGCTCATTATCATTTTTGTAAGAAATAATAGACTAACAAAGTGTTTTTTTTCAAAGCGGTTGAGCGGTTGTCATTGTTTATTAACCGGAGAGTTTTCCCTACCTGTAGCTGCCGGGCCGAGGGGTCGTTAATATTAATGAGCCTTAAAGACACGGCGACAGAAACAGCCTGTTCTTGGTAAGGCTCAGAGAGATGCTGGAAAATGAACGTGGAGAAATGGATTGAGAGTGTTTTTGGTTCATGACACCACACACACAGCTTTGAATGGACAGAAAGACACAAAATAAAACACTGGGAAGTGGAGTATATATGGAATATGGGACCTTTAAATAAGAAAGACTTTCTCTAAAAATTTAAACTTGACTCCGGCATTGAAGACAAACTCCTCCGCCCATCCTCCACCCGACCACCACAACTTTCCACGAGCTGCTTCAATGTGACTCTACTCTGCTTTATGCTGGGGAAACAGAATTTTAACACTTTACATGCCTCCAACACGTAATCTGGTGTTACTGGAGTCGTGTTCATGTCATGTATTTGTCCCTGAACTCGGCCTCCAGGTGTTTGACTGTCTCTGTCTGGACGTGAAGCTGGAAAAGAGCATGCCGGCTCAGCAGACCCTCCTTAGATAAATAAAGGTTGACATCCTCTGTCGTTCAGCACAACGTACTGTGACATTTCAGCTCACACACCTAAACAACTGTCCCACATTCGGCCGGTCACCATGGTGACGGAGGTCGCTCACCCCGTAAATGCCTGAAAAAGCGCCCATGCACGCTGCGGCTGCTTCAAGTTTTTGTGAACTGCTGCACAGTTTGATGCTGAGCTTGCAAAAACCCACAGATACACGTGACTGTCACTGTTACTGCTGAGACACATGACAGGGTTGGTCAGGACAGAACTCTCTACCAACCAGCAATCCTTTAAAATAACTTTACATCTTCTTTCATTTACATTAAGTCACCCCTTAATTCATGCAAAATCCCCTTAAAATTAATTAAGGGAGATATTAATGGAGGAGACCCCATCGAAACCTCCTTAAACTCCCCGTAATCTTGACTCCTTACTTTCTAATTTAATGAAAAATTCAGGGAGACAGGAACTTTCCATTAATTTCCTCTTAATAACCTGTAAACCTGCACAAAAGGCATGAAAAATCCCTTAATTAGTGAAACTAGTGTTTCTGTGACTCAACCCATGAATAAATCCCTTATAAACCCATGATACTAACCTTACTTTATTAAAGCTATGTAATTAAGAGAAATTAAGGACATTTCAGGGATAAAATTAAGGGGTTTGTGCTGCAGAAAAATCTTGTATTTTAATTATAAAGCTTGTATTTGGTTGTCTTCGGTTATTTTTCTTAAAACAAGTAAAAAAAAAATTCTCTTCAGGTGAGAAACTTCACTGGTTTCCACTGCAAAGTGACTTTTTTCAACAAGTTTCTTGAATGAAGCGACACATTATCTGGAATAAGCGTAATGATCTGCCTCATTCAAGATGCTGTCGCCTGTTTCAAGGAAATTAATGAAACTAGTTGATACTCATTGGAAAAAATAAGTGCAATTACGTCACCACACTGGCAGGTTTTCCAGGAGAGAGCGGTGCTGCCACAGTAAAACCATGTAACTGCAATTTTGATCTTTATCTGTTGTCTTTTTTATGGCTTTAATTACATGGTCAGTCATGTCCTTGGGGCTTTGAAACCTGCTAAAACCTCACTGAATAATGTAAAAAAAAAAGAGAAAATTACTATTCTTTTCTTCACTGCTGTTAAAGTTTTTTGTGATTTTTGTCTGACAACAGCATTGTGCAATGTAGGCAAATGCATCATAATAATGGGGTGTCCTGTCATTATGCCCCCCCCCTCCTCCCCCTCCTCCCCCTCCATCTACATTGCACACAGCTGTTATTGAACAAAAACACTTATCTGCAGAAGGAGCCTTTATCACAAATGAGGAAAAGCTTATTTTCTCAATGATACCCATGTGTTTTAGTTGGTTTTTTTATTATGCAAAGAGGGTTAAACCGGTTTAAAGGGTCATGAAACTCACTCAGCACTCAAACAGCCATGTAAACATCTAATTAATAAACAAAAAAAACACCAAACTGCAGTTGTGTGGTTTTGCCGCCACAGCGCCGTTCCCTGCCGGAGCGCTGGATGACATGCATTAGTGTCTCCATGACAACAGCTGCTCACTCCTTCTCCAGATCACCATGGCGACACCTGCTCGCCTCCCCCCCCCCCCCCCTCCTCTCTGCCTGTCGGTCCTGTCAGGCGTCACCGCTCGTATCCTGTCTATGTTTCCATGGCGATGCACCTGCCGGGCATGCCCCCGGGCATGAGAGCAGCCGGCGGGTTCAAGGTGCTGCGGTGCGATGTGATTGGCTGGTTTAGTCACGGCTCTGGTGTCACTGGTTGTCAGAGCTTCTCCCTGGTGGTTTAAACACACAGTGAGCAGGCTGGACGGGAAATCCCCACTGACTGAAGGCTGGGTGAAGATTTGTAGGGTGATTTGTTCAGTTTATATGTAGACTGATATATATACTACTGACTACTGTTATATGGAGGCTTTCAGGTGAAGTAACCCTCCACTGGCGGCCATCTTGGAGGTCCTCAGCTCTGTGAACAGCTGACTGTGTTTCTGTCGTCTCAACAGAATTAAACAGACGGTTAATTTCTGTCTGTTTCTGACTGAACTGATCATTTCATCACTGATCCATCTGATTGATTTAGTGTTTAGATAATTTCAGCTTGTTAGCTAGCTAACCATAGCATCTGGTCAGCTAACCATCACTGTCTTGCTGTTAACACATCTGATTAGCACACTAGCTAACGTAGCTAGTAGCAGCTAGCGTTAGCATGTTCACATTAACATCAGTGTGTTTGCTGGCTAGTTAGCTAGCTAACAGTTTGTTCAGGTTAACTGAGCTGACTCTTCTCAAGCTACAACTCTTCATGTTTTGGAGTAGAGACTAGAGCTAAAGACAAGACAGTTTACTGTGTCACAGTAACCTACATTTGGAAACAAATCCACCTTATCACACTATTCACTATTCACTCCCCCGTCCCGGTGAATATTAAATTTTTGTAACTTGTTTGTACAATGTTTTTGTCTCTGTACAATGTCAATGTGTTTTGGGTTTCTGTTATTGATTGTGGGGTTTTTTTTTTTCTGTTACTTTGTATCATGTCTTTGAACTGTTTTTGTGTGTGAACCAACTGCGAAAAGAATTTCCTCTCCGAGGACAATAAACTAACTAACTAACTAACTATTCACTTTTACTGAGAACATTACTGAATGGATCTACAGCCACACTAGAATAATCATTTTCAGGTATTTCTCTATTTTCAAGCCAATTCTCCACTGAACCTCCATGAAGACAACAGATGTGGTGAAAGATTTGTTTTCTGTATGCAGACTGTTATGTATAGTTCACTGTCTATATGTAAAGTGATATCTATAGTCTGCTGTACTGCTGTGACAACAGTGAATGCTGTTATTTATGTTGTTGTTAACAGAGTATTTGTGACCACAGTGTGTGATACACTGTTCTCCATGCTGGCCTTGCAAACTGAATTTTCCCTTGGTGCAATAAATGGCATTGTATTTATCTCACTGTGTTAGTTGCCAATATGTCTCTGCACCAAATGTCAAGACAAGACCAAGACAAATTCCAGGACATTTACTGTTCTTGGCGAATGAACCGATGCGGCTGCAGTAAAGTGTGTGTTCATGTCTCCTGTCTGACAGGCGCGGTCTGTCCTCACGTCTCAGCCTGCAGGTTATTGAGTTGAACTCTGGGGAAAATGAGGTGAGAGGTGCTGCGTCTCCCCGCCGGCGCCGCCTCCAGCTGGCAGAGAGGCCGAGGAGCCGGATCAGCAACACACTGCTGCTATGCTGTTTTTTTTTTTTTTAACTTTACTCTGCCATACCAGTCCTCCCATTATGTTCCATTACGCTGAAAACATTCAGACACAGAATATCAAAATGTCATCCTGTTACGATCATCCTGAGAGGAGCCTGAAAGCACCGCTGCTGCAGAGGTGAAGTGTTCCAGGCCTGCAGTGTGTTTCTCCCTCATGTTTTGTCCTCAGTTTGTGTCCTGAGGCGAGACGGTGCGACCAGCAGGACGCTAAAACGTCTTCGCTTGGAAACGAAGCCCGCAGGATTTACCGGGATGCTGCTTTTGTTTTCATTTTTTAAAAATTCAGACTGGGAAAATATCAAAATGTCAGCGTATCACAACACAAAATCACCTCTTACAGTCAGCCTGACAGAGGGAGGAGACACAGGCATTATTTTCTGTACATGTTTTGTATCCTGAAGGCGATGCGACCAGCAGGAAGCTGTTTTCTCCCCATGTGGGAAACACGGCCCGCAGGCTATCCTGGGACATTGGCATCTTACTAAGGTGTCCACAATATGAGACAGATATATGAGCAAACTGTTGTTGTTTTCATTTGAAAGCATGCAGAGACAGAATCTTAAAACATCAGGTTCTCATAAACCTAAATGAGCTACATGTGCAGCAAAGCATGAAGCAGAAAAAAATGAGACACTGAATGTCCTGTAAAACTCAACAGTGTCTCTGCATTGAGTGTGAAGTCCTGTTGTCCCTGTACTGTGTCAGTGTGTTCTGAGTTACTGTGTAAGCTTCATGTTTCCCTGCACTAAGTCCTGAACAGTGAATGTACTTGGAAATAAAGTGATTCTGATTCTCATGAAACTCAGTGTCCATAAGTTGTCCAGGTACTACTGGTCTTCTGCTGTGGTATCACACAGTTATGAACAGTGGAAGAAGTATCCAGATCTTTGACTTCAGTAAAAGTAGAAATACCACAGTGTAAAAATACTTTGTTACAAGTAAAAGTCCTGCATTCAAAATCTTACTTAAGTCAAAGTACAAAAGTATTAGCATCAAAATGTACTTAAAGTAGCAAAAGTAAAAGTAGTCATTATGCAGAATGGCCCATTTCAGAATCATATATATCATGTTATTGGACTATAATTATTGATGCATTAATGTGTTCATCACTATAATGTTGCAGCTGGTAAAGGTGGAGCTAATTTGAATTACTTTATATATTGCTGGGTAGCTTAATCATAATTTATTAGTTATTTTATAATTTGTATTAATAATCTAAATCTGCAAAGTAACTAGTAACTAAAGCTGTCAAATAAATGTAGTGGAGTAAAAAGAACAATATTTCCCTCTGAAATGTAGTGGAGTAGTAGTAGCATGAAATGGAAATACTCAAGTAAAGTACAAGTACCTCTAAATTGTACTTAAGTACAGTACTTGAGTAAATGCACTTAGTTACATTCCACCATTGGTTATGATATAGTTAAAGTAATAATCTGCAACATTTTCATATAAATAAATGTCTGTTTTGCTATGCAGATCGCTCTAACACAACAGTGATTCAACCTCTATCCAGTTTAAAGTTTTTCCATTGTCTGTTCTAAACACTTGGAGGTTAATTCATGACTCTCTGCAGTGTCAGAGTAGCAAAATCTGCAACCCGGTATTTTTACCTAATTCATAAATTTAACACAGCTGTGAATTCCAATTCCATGATGAAGAAACATTACCGCTGCCAATTAAACCAAAACCAACACGTTAATTAAGATTTACATATTTAACACCTTGTCCGCACCTGTGTGTGCAAATTACAGTGTTGGCCATGATGAACAAACAAATATCAGCGGTAATTGATAATTAATTAAGCCAGTGTGTGATTCATATTTGTTAAACATTTTCACGTGTTTCCAATGATAATTAATGGCCTGGGACACAATGTAGCTTAATCTACTGACTTCATAACAATTTGTTAATTAGTCACAACATTAATTTCTACAATATACTGTCTGACTAGAGCAGGTTTTTGTATGTTTTATGAATCGCTTTCATGATATTTAAATGAACAAAAGGGCTGGGAGTATGGGGGAAAATGTTAACGCTAACAATGCTAATAACTAACCTCATGCTAAACCTGCTGGTGAGTTTTATGAATGAGCCCCCCTGGTGTCTGGTAGATCTTCCCTGGGAAAAAATCCTCTGCCGTACAGGAAGTGATGCGTTTTTTACGTTTCCGGTTTGTTTGGAATCAACAGAAGAAGAAGAACTGGGTAGTTAGCATGAGCAGCGATAGCCACCATGGCTGAACAGACAGAGAGAAGAGAAACTCAAACTGCATCAACAAGGAAATCCAAGCTCCGCCCACACTGTTTGATTGACAGGTGATCCGTGGGAAGAGCAGAGCAGAAACACCACAGAGAGGCTGAGGGACAAAGATGGAGACTGAATTACTAAAACACTAAATCTCACGGAAAAACTGCTAACGAGTCGTATCGAGACATTATGGACATACAAGACATTTAGAATAGACTTGGTGAAAGATAATATATTCATGTTGCGTGTTGCTCCAGCCGGCCGGCCGCAGAGCGAGTCAGGCTGATCTTGGCTGATGGATTTCGGGTGTAATCACACATAAATAAACCCAACTGTTTCTGCCGTGGCGAGACCTTCGCTAGGGACCGAGGGACGCCGCCGCCGCCGCCGCCGCCGCCACAGATTTATGAGTCGACATCCAGTCTGTGAAAAAGCTATTTCTGCTGCTTTTAACAGTTTATTTCCCATGATAACCACGCGCATATATCACACCAGCCAAGCCGGTGGCGGTGGGGGGGCTTGGTGTGTGTGTGTGTGTGTGTGTGTGTGTGTGTGTGTGTGTTGGCTCGGGGGTCTCCTCTCATGTTGGAAGGGAAATGGCGAAGGGGATGTTTCTTCTGCCACCTAAGCGCAGGCAGGCGGGCGGGTGGAGGAGAGGAGAGGAGAGGAAGCGTTTCATTCGTCCTCCCAGTGCAGACAGAGAGTAGAGATGCTGTGTGCAGGTCTGGACTGCACACACACACACACACACACACACACACACACACCAGTCAGGGATTTTTCAAAGTGTGTTATCGTGAATCGGTGCTGTTCTGAGGTTTTGACCCCTGCACTTCTGACTGCTGCTCGTTTGTTATGTTGTTGGAAAACAGCTTTGTGAGTCGCTTTAGATAAGAAAACCTAAAATAAAAATACAAAAACCGACAGTTACGTTTTTTTTTTATCTTGTATCCAGACTTATCAAGCTTATTTTAGGATTTTTTTTTAGTAAAATCATCTCACTGCACTGGCAGGTAATTTTACCGGTCTCAACAAATGTGACTTTTTTCCAGGAGAATGTAACTTGTTTCAGGACATTTTCTTGGTAAAAGTGAAATTGTCTTGGAGAAAGTTTCTTGTTTCCAGATTTTCTTCATTGTTTTCTGATGATTTCTTGAAAGAAGAACTCATATTGGCGATGAATCAAGTGAAATTTACCGAAACCAAATGCTTATTGTCTTGTCAGTGAGGCTGGGATCAGAGTTAACCTCAGAGATTTGTTTTTAATCAACATTTAAAGTGAAAATTTACAGTTAGAGCTTTGATCCGTGGCCAGAAAGTAACGACCATGTTGTAACACAGCCTCCGTTTCACCATTTTACACCGCTCACACGTTGATTTATTCCAGGAAATAGCCATATATTAGCTGGGATTGGACCTGCTTTACAGTGCAGTCATGCAGTCTGTTTGTAGAGCTATAATTCATCTGAACAGAGACATAAAATGAGATCTGTAGTCTTAAAATATTAATTAAAAACGAGAAATAAATCATGTTTTAAAATAGCGTTTGAACTGCAGGTATTTCCTTTGCAGGCTACACTGCATCTGAAACGGAAAATAAAGTCTGATGCTGAATCAACCTCAGTAAGTATCTTAAAATGCGACTTATCCTCCTTTTTTAATGAATTCTGCTTTTGATATAAATCATTTTCAAGTCAAGATTTGAGAGGAAAGAGAAAGAGGAGATTTTTGTCATTGGATTAGATTTGGTAGAGAACTGGACCTAACTTCAAATGAAATCAATGAAATCAGACTATTCTATTTATCCCTTGTTTTCCTCTGACCTGCTGGATCTCTCTCAAGGACCCCAGGTGGTTCCCGCACCTCAGTTTGGGAACCACTGGTATAAAGTAGGAAGCATTAGAAGTCGACCACATAGGTTCCTCTTTCACCGCGTCAGCCCGGTCGATGGCCATCTCATTGGCTGTAACGAAAGCATCGATATCAATAACACTATCACAAGGCTGCAGTCGTATTTCCTAATAGCCTTCCTCAATGATTTTTTTTTTTTTACGAAATGATTTCCAGCTGTCCGCTCTGGTGATGGAGCGGCTTGCAGAGCGGCGGCCCGGTCGCATCCACAGAGCATCAGTCACCGGTCGAGTGTGAGCAGGCGGAGCGGGGACCGGTGTTTGGGTTTCACTTCTGTCCTGAGACACGATTAGAATCACTTTGTTCACCAAGTCCTACAAACCTGCAGAGACGAATCAACAGCTGACACAGAAACACAATCAGTGTGGGAGGGAACGTGTTACACAGTAATCTGTTACTGTGATGCAGAGATGTGGACTCCAGTCATTGTGACTTGGACTCAAGTCATTGTGACTCGAGTCACTGTTTTGATGACTTGCAACTTGACTTGACAGAAAATAAATGACTCAACTTGGACTTGGAAGTTAAAGACTCATGACTTATCTTGACTTGAGACATGATGACTCGAATGACTTTTCTGACTATTTTTTGGTCTATTTCTGGCTATTTTTTGCTATATATATATTTAATTTTTGTGTTATTTTTGCTCTTATTTGTTACTCTTTCTAACATTTAATATTTGATATTTTTCTTTTTTTTTCTTATGCCTACTACGTAGTTGTTGCTTGCCTTGTCCTAAGAATTTCATTGTTCAGAATGAGCTGGTGTTATACTGTGACTTGTTTGTGTTCATTTTATGTTTTCAGTTTAAATATTAAATATAAAATATTAAAATGTTCAACGTTGTCAATGTTCACATTACAAGTGTCTGTAGTGTGTAACGTTACCCGGTATGCAAGCGCACACTGGGAATGGCATCGTCCTGATTGGATGACAAACCTGTCAGTCAAGCTCCTCGCTACCTGACGCTTTTTTTCCACAAGAAGCACTCGTTAGTCGTTACACCCTCCCGCTCTAGACTATTTCGTATTTCTGGTGGTTACACACACACACACACACACAGTATGATCAGATCTTTATACGGTCTATGGATCGGATCAGATCATCATCATCATGGCAGCCGCGACTGTGCCAAGAGAGTCGTCACTTTCTGGGGCTCACCGAGTAGAGCGAGCACCCCTCTCTCTCCATACCTTCCTGTCTCTCTCTCACATTGTCTCTATCAACAATAAAGCATAAAATGCCTAAAAAATATTATTGACTTGCCCAAGAAAAAATGACTTGCTTGAGACTTGGACCAAATGACTTGAGTCACATGTCTGCTCTAATGCTATTAAACTCCATTGTAGCTGCTGGAAACATCTGGACGTGATGTCACGGTGTCTACGTTTGGCCAGTTATCCACAAAATATGAGATCAGCAAAAAACCAAAACCAGCAAAAACCAAAATGGTCGCTCATTGGAGTTAAGGGTAAAGGAATACTTGAAAAAAGTAAGAAAAGACAGTCTTCTTTTGAGTACAGAAGTTAAAAAAAAAACCCTGATGAAGTCACGCTGAAACATGTAGGGTAGCCATTACAAAATAAAGGCTTTTTTCATTTTTGTATGCAAAAGAAGAGTTTCCTCAGCTTCCTTTTTTTTTCACTTAAATCACCAAAAAAAAGTGCAGGAATCTGCCTTGGTAACACTGCTGCAGAGAAACACTGAAACGTACAGAGTGCAAACTGACACAGCATGAAACAAGGACAACAGGACTTCACACGCAGTGCACAGAGACTGTTAAACATATTACAGACAGAGGACTATATATCAAAACAGGCTTGTCACAAGTGAAAATGACCTTTTTCGTGTCTCTACACACTCTGGTGAAAACCGCAGCTTCCTCTTCAATTTTATCCTTCAAATGACTTTTTCCCCTTCAGTCTGACTCAGTATTGACCTGAGTGGTGCATATTGGTTTTACCTTGACAAACAACAGATTCAAACATCTATAACTGTCTTTTTCTACATGGCAACTAACCTACCAATGACCGCCTTTAAAGGACAACAGCAGGTAAACAGTCCTACGGCAAACAGACTAGTGAGGGAGTCAGTCAGCTGTGACGACCTCCGACTGATCAAATGATTTGTTTGTATGTCGGCAAAACGCCAATACCTGCTGTAGGAGCGGCTGTAGGAGCTGGGATGGTAAATGTCAATGAAATCTTCTGTTCAGTTTGATAACCGGTGAAACTGTCATGTAGATATGTGATCTCATAAAAAGTTGTGAAATCAGTCTGAAGTCTGAAACGCAGATTTACCTGCTGTGGACACGAATTATGTGAAGATTACATTCCTCCACTTTGAATTGAAATCTGCTACAATAACATGATTTCAGCTAGTTTAACTAACTAAAACAACTTGGTTAAAGGTTAAATGTGTAATATTTCTGCTTTACTGAAGCATAATATGACCAGTGAATATCAGCAGGTTCCTGAATGGTAGTGAGTAAAACGACGAACAGCCCGGCCCGGCACACGCTGCAGAGATTTCTGCTGTCAGAACGACCGGTGCGGGCCGAGGGTCCACACCAAGGTCCCTTCAAAAATCTGGCAGTTTGTTTTGCCTTAATTATCAGCAATAAACAGACATCCAAAAATATAATTTGAGACTTAATTACTAATCTGTAGGGTGTTCTGGTAAATTCGGCATGTAGCCTATGATCCTCCAAACAGCTTGCATTTTAACGGACCGGCCCATTTATGCACCGGGAAGTGGAGTTACTTCACACACAAAACAGCAACTCCTTACCATCAAGATGTTCCAAAAATCCACAGACAACAGGAATTGTGGTTATGTCTCACCATGCACAGAGTACGTATTTGCATTTTAGGACTTCTTATTTCATGAAATTTCATGAAATATGAAAGCATGGAAAGCATTGATATGTGTATGGGATAATGCAATGTACCAATCTACTACATACTTTACATACTTTGATCAGTCCTAGTTTGACCTATACAAACTGTATCTGTAGTGTAGTACCTCATATCCAAACACATTTCTGTGTGTGCTACATGCTTCAGCCAACTTTCACAACAGTGACAAGTCAATCACCCAAGAAAATACATATTATACTTAACCAGCATCATGGTGATTTAAAAACGTGCATAATCAGAGAACACTTAAGCTCCTTTACAAGATGATATCACGCAAATCCGCTTAGAGCAGGAACTTGTGGAGGATGAAGCAACCTTTCACTGCTAATGTGTTTCTTCAAAGTCACTCAAGCAGAAAGAGGTACCAGAATCACTTAACTCACCAAAGGGCAACAAATACACAGGAGTTTATCTTGGTGGGCTGTACACATCACTCTACATACTGTATATACAACAAAGCATTGTGTACATTCATGCAGCGTGGCACGCAGTACAACCTGATCTAAATGTTGGTGCCACTTGTGTCGGTGGCACGTAAAGTGTTAAATGTGAATATTTTCTGGTTTCTTTACTCCTCTATGGCAGTAAACTGAATATCTTTGGGTTGTGGACAAAACAAGACATTTGAGGACGTCATCTTGGGCTTTGGGAAACACTGATCCACATTTCTCACCATTTTCTGACATTTTATAAACCAAACAACTAATCGATTAATCGAGAAAATAATCGACAGATTAATCGACAATGAAAATAATCGTTAGTTGCGGCCCTAGTAGAGTCTCAGTGCAGCAGCTCAGTGACAGTCAGGGTGTCGTGGTCGGGTGCTGGATGGACCATGAGTTTGACTTCAATGACTTAGACCGGAGTTCAGTTCCCAGCTTGTGCGAAGGAAATTTCAGTTCAAATTTTAGTCAAAATTTAACGTTTAGCGAAAGTTTTTCTTATTTAACCGACCAAAGCCTTTCCCAAACCTTAACCAAGTTGTTTTAGTTGCCTAAACTGAGCCATTAGCCAACATTTTGCTGAAAATGCTGTGTCCAATTTGTGTTATTGTCACAGAATTAAATTAGTGGTGGAGGAATGTCATTTTCACATAATTTCGTGACCTTGGTATTATAAGGTTCTATCTGACCTTTTTGTCAAAACTGAGTTAGTTGCATGAACCTATTATATGAGTGCCTGTTGAAATATGTGTTGTGTTATTTTATTTTTTTTAAATAATGATTTTTGAGTCTGTAATTTCTAAAACAAAAGGACCCATCTCCATTTAACTCAATGGATGCTGAAAACTTTGAAGCTCAATATCTCAGAACTATCCTGAAGGCAGATAGAACCTTATAATTCTAAGCTCACGATTTGTGTCCACAGCAGGTAAATCTGTGTTTCAGAGTTTCATTTCATGACTTTTAATGAGATCATGGTGTGCAGTAAGTTTCAACCATGGGTGAGTAATAAGCGTTGCCCAAGACTTGTGGAAACATTCAAAGATGCGTACTCACTCACTTGAGTCAGGTGTGAACCAGCTTTCACCTTTCTGTCCTGATTTCATCTCATCTCATTGTTTTACCCCAGAAGACCTTTCTTCCTCTGCGTAACCTACTGAAGCGTGTTCTGCTCAGCTCCTCTTCTCACTAATTTCTTCCCCAGAGGAACCGAGAACGCGTTGTTTACTTTTTAAATCATTCTGACTACACTGCTGTGTTGGAGTCAGTGTGAACACCATGCAGTTCAGGCAGCTTGCAAGGTTTCAGCACTCTACCTGTCCAAAAAAGTATGAAGCGCTATGAAGAGCTAGCGTGAAAACTCTTAACAGAACAGAAGAGTTAAGAGTCAGTGTGGAAGCATTTGTAATTGAGACAGCTTGCAAGGCTTCACTGGTGTCTGTCCGGAAAGTGTCGGTCTTCTCAAAGCCGTGTGTAGCGGCTGCAGATGCTGTGACAGCTACACTTGGGAGAAACGCTAACATGCATTTTTTAGCTGGTTTTAATTGAGCCGCTCTGTCGCAGAGAGAATGATCTGTGATGGTTCACTCTCGGCATTTAACCACAAACAAAACGCTGCAGAGGTTAGTGAAGCAGGCTCGGGAAACTGAAGGTTGCTGGTTAGAATGGAGTCATTCCTATGTTCCCAGGGTCCTATGTTCCCCAGATTTATATGACACATAATGGAAACATGACAAAGGGTCCTATGTTCCCCAGTTCTATATAGCACATAATGGGAACCTGAAAAAGATGTTCCTCCAAGTGTTTGAGTCAAGTTTGAATAAAGTTTTATTCACAGAACCACCCAGACTCTTTAATATTCTCTGCCGGGTCAGATTTGACCCGGAACACCACAGATGTAGAGACCTTCAAAATCAAATAAAATGATAACCATTGGTTTTGTTGTGTTTATATAGCTGTTTTGAAGCCTTGTTCCAATAAAAAAAACAAATATAATAATAATATTTATGAAATATTTTAACTTGAAACTGGTCAAATTTGACCCGAACACAATAGGAAGACTAATGTGTGTTAACAGAATATTGAACTGGGGAACATAGGACCCTGGGAACATAGATACACTCCCGTTAGAATCCTTGGTTTAGAAATCTGTTCAGGGAAAATGAATGATGCTGTCCCTTCCATAAATGACTAAAGAAAACTTTTGGGTAATATTGTAAAGAATAAACAGGGAGACAGAATTTTAGGGCATGTTTTAGGACAGGTGGGGTTAGGCAGGGAGACTCTAAAGATAAGACTTACTTCTTAAAATAACAGGTCTTGTTAAGAGAACCTGATCCTGCCTGATGTAAAGCACCTGAATACTCCGGTACAGTAGGTGGCAGTATGCACCTTAGCACTAGTTTGCAGCCCACCAAACCTTTAAAGAAGAAGGAGAAGAAGAGTTTGAATTTTGTTTGAAAAGGTTGACAGTTTGGTGGCTGATTTAAAGACAGAGGCATGTTAAGCGTATTAAAGCATCTTGCTGAAATGAGTTGAGGAGGTGTTTGGGACTCGGAGTTTAGCTTTTTCCTAAATGGACTAACTTCTTTAACATTTTGGATTCACCTGAAGAAATGAACAGAACTCTACAGATTATAAAATTAATCCCTATTGCTGTTTTACTTTTTCTATGAAGGAAGTATTTTTGGAAAACTTTTTCAATATTGCATTACTTTGGAACCTTTGGTGCTGAGGACACTGACTGCAGAGCCGCTTCAAGAAGGATTTTACACCACGAATTAAGAGTTAGAGTCATTACAGTTAGAATCTGCCAGGTGGTGTTACAGCTGTTCAGCAATTCACATCGCTCCTTGACTTTTATGACTGCGTCAACACACACACACACACACACTCCTTTTCTGTAGTACTATTTTCAATGTTCAATTTACTCTTGTTTTGGCTTTTAGACCAAAGAGTAGTGAGTGCAATGGAATTTGTCCTTTACAGTAAAACACTCATTCTGGTCTTTAGCTTTGTTGATATGAAATAAAACTGATCCATCCCCATTGAACCAAACCCAAACTATTTGCGAAGCCACACCAAAACAGGCAATTTGTCAGTTTTGTGGGAGAAGACTTTTGAATATGCACAAAATCTGCTCAAAAATAACCAAGTACTTCTCTATTTTGGTGCGTTTCTCTATTACTTCAGTAACTTTCTAGAGGAAAATGTAACTGTAACTCATATGTAACTGAAATATATTGGCATTCTTTCCAACTCTGACTTTTGTTGACACCTCTGACTTTTTTGCCAAAGTTTGACAGTTCTCCTCAGTTACTCCTCTGCACTGTCAGTCAATGTCATCTACATTGTTATCAGCTGTGTGTGAGTCATGTCATGGTAGCCGGTGGCTCCACTCTCACCGTCCTCAATCCAGAGCCAATTAAACCTCCTGTGTGCTCCTGAGTTTTGTCTCCTATAAAAGGGTCCTGAAATGAATCAGTGGGGTTTGTCTGGGAATTGGAAGCCATTATGGAGCGACTGTAAATTGACAGGCAGTAAACGGTACCTGAGGCCACATCCACACTATGTTTTTGTTTTAAAACGCATAACTTTTGCTACGTTTACACCTAGTGTCCACACTATTCTGGCGTTTTCGGACCGCTAAAACTGAGACTTTTGAAAACGCTGCTGACCCCGTTTTAGTTCGAAAACTCTGGGATTGCGTTTTAGTCCGGACAGGCGGAAACGGAGACTTTTGAAAACGATGACACAGACGCCCACATTCGCTTCCTGATTGGGTCTCATCAGTCACGACGTGTCCTTCCCTGATTCGTCACGCCCCTATCACCTGACCCTTTTCCGGAAGAAAACAAACAACATCAGCCTTGACTACCAGTGGTTAATTCAACACGGATAACGAATTACAGGCGTTGCTGACCTTGTTGTCTATGCTAGCAGCTGTTGTGCAGTTAAATTCTGCACTTTATAACGCTACTACTGCCTACATGAGCAGGAGGAAAAGCTATTATTCGAGCCATTTGCGACAATTCCCGTGTCCAGCGGCGTTATCGGCCCTACATGGAGCGCCGGTTTTGGGTGAGGCCGAGAATGAAGTTATCAATGAAGTTGTGGTTCCTGAGGAATGGCGAGAAAACTTTTGAATTGTTGTTCTTCCTCCGTAGTATTTTCTGCAACTAAGCAACCAACCGCAGAGTAGACAATCTGCTTCCTGTTTACACCGGCACGCGCATGCCCAGTGTACGTGAATGGTCATGTGATATGCGTTTTCAGGCATGTTAGTATGGACGGAGATTATTATTTCTGAAACGCTCGTGTGGACGGAGATCAAACGAAAAAGTATTAGTGTGACTATGGCCTGAGAGTGCTAGTTAAGGTGCTTTTGTGAGGAGCGAATGCAGGGAGGGATTTTCATCTTAAGAGTGCAGGCGTTGGGTTCTGCCTCTGCTAAACTGAATGGTTGAATGGTTGCTGAATGTTTGATGGGAAAAGGGCAAGGAGCAGGAGCAATAAACCCTTTTGGTCATGATGGTAAAGACGCACATGACTGTTGGTTGTTTATAATGTCAGCAATCAGGGAATTGAGGGTTTCTTCTGTTGCTTTCACTGTGTCTCACCCTGGTTAATAAGAGCCACAGCTAAGTGCCTGCACTGTAAACATGCTTGGTGGTTTTCACCCAGAAGAATGCAAAAATCAACGTATGTCATCTCATCATAGACCGATACAGGATGGATCTCGAAGCATAACAGACAAAAACAGCGATTGCATTTTCAGCTGAAGAACTGGGTTAATCAGATGCGGATTCAAATCCTGCCACATCTCATACCAGAATACGTTAAAACATCAGATATGGAGGAAAATCACAATATATGAATGAAGCAGCACAGTGGCTTCTTCCCTGAGGATAGAGAGACTGTCCTGTAAGTGGAAAGCCACAGGTTTGATCCCCTTAAAATCCGCCCTGTGTGTCTCAGACTGATAGGCAAAGAAACAAATTCCTAATTACACTGTGTGTAATAATGCCGTTTGAAGTGCGCTAAAAATTCATCAAAGAGAATTCCTAATAATGATGACGGCAGCAATACATAACGTCATGTTCTCCTCCCAGCCCAAACCGCAGCAATGAGCCCCTGCCCTTATTTCTCCTCTGTTCGAACCGACAAGGGCAGAGGATGGAAACTGTACTTTGAACTGAGGAACAAGTATAAAAGAAGGAATTACATCATACTTGGAAGATGCCTTCTTTAAAGCTGCTCTGGGCAATATTATTATGTAAAAATACACCCATGTTATCAATCTAAATCTCATATTGAGGCTGTACCAGAAGAGTGAAGAGTGTCCCATCCCCCTTTTAATTGAGATGCAGTAGATTCATCCCATTTGCCCAAATTAATTTCAGGTGTTGGTTTGGTAATGACCACTGACAGGAAATCACAGCGCACAGGCAGTGATGAATCTAAACACTCCGTCCAGAGAAAGCTGGGCCACGTTCAAACCTTGCACTGTTTTGCTACAGTGCAAAACGTCCCAATGTTTTGCAACGGCTTTAGAGGTACGCTTGATCCCGTTCAGGGTGATTCTGCATTTTTACTTGTTACGTACAAACATTTGTCACACCGATGCGCAATTGGCTCAGAGAATTCTACAAGGAGGATGCACCATCTCTATAACAGCCAATAACAACCCGTAACAAACACACTCTGTTGCAACACACTACCTTTTCTTTTTAAACTCAAGTTGCTAGATGTTGAACGCGCCCCTGGACTCGCCAACGCTGGCTAAACCTCTTCACCACCTCCACCCCCACCATGCACCAAGAAGACGAACTCTAGGTCGGAGATGTGCGTAGTTTACTGATGTCACGCTACAATTTTGGGTAATGAAGTCCTTCAAACTTTCAAAAATTCAAACAGTTACCTCCTGCTGCCACTTGGGGCCGCCATAGCACAAAGTTGCCTTCTGCAGCTTTAATTACCAGGGTTTGTAGTTATAAAGGTTCTGGAGGCACGACTTTTGTTCCTTTGACCCAAATCCGAGCAAATGCAGTAATGAATATATGTTAGCGTGACATATTCAGCTATTTTCTGGAGTATATCTAACACTAGGGCTGCAACTAATTATTGTTTTCATTATTGATTAATCCATTGATTAATTGCTTAATCATTTCAGTCATTAAAATATATAAAATATTGACAAATTCCCGTCCCATTCACAAGTTATCAGAGCCCAAACTGTTTCTTAAAATTGCTGACTTAGCCTGACCAGCAGTCAAAAAAACCCTAAGTATTAATTTTATAATGACATGAACAGAGAAAGACAAGCAAATTGTAGCACTTATGAGGCTGTAACCAGCAAATATTTGGTATTTTTACATACAGGACAATAACTAACTAATGTCATTATTCTATCATTACCTCTATGGCAAATGTTGTAGCCATGATTTTCATTCAATTTTATCTTTCGTTCTTTTAAGTGATTGTCCTCTGGAATCTAGGTCAAAGTCAGAGAATGTTTCTTTACAAATTAGATCCGTGGTCCATTAACTACATGGCTCCCTAAGCTGTTGCCTCAGATCAGACACGTCTGAGTGAACATCACCTCTTAATGCAGTAGTCTTGTCGTCCAAAGTGAACATCAAGGGTGAGGCAGCAGAAAGCTCCAGACTGCTGCGGGTCCAGATGCTGACAAGACTTATGGGACTCATGAGAGACCAGCATCAAGAGAGGAACGACTCTGCATGCTGCCGGAGGAGAGTTACAAGGTGCACACACTGCTTTAGGAGGAAAAATGAGAGAAATCGAAGTTCATAAAGTGCTGAAGTGACAAAAGTTAGTACAACAAAAAAGAGATTTTGCTTGATTCTGAAGAGTGCAGACATATAACTTATGAGACAGCCGGTGTCTGGTCGTTCTTTCCTGGGAAAAATCCTCTGCTGCACAGGAAGTGATGCGTTTTACGTTTTCCGGTTTGTTTGGAATCAACAGAAGAAGAAGAACTGGGTAGTTAGCGTGAGCAGTGATAGCCACCATGGCTGAACAGACAGAGAGAAGAGAAACTCAAACTGCATCAACAGAAAATCCAAGCTCCACCCACACTATTTGATTGACAGGTGGGAAGAGCAGTGCAGAAACACCACAGTGAGGCTGAGCGACAAAGATGGAGACTGAATTTAAAAAAAGGAGGATCTCGCAGACTTCTACTGTAAGACACACCAAGAAGACGAAAAAGGACAAAAAGTTATACTAGAGATTTGCAGTGAACTCAGCGCAGAAACATTTCAGCACTTTAGGACGTTTTTGATGACTAACCTGAATTCGGGGGCGTTACATTTTGATTGACAGCTCTTGGCGAGGCTGTAGTACACTGGGGGCTCGCAGATTAGCACGCTGGCAATTTGAAAAGAACACACAATGCCTCAAGTAGGTCACAGCAAATATGGTGAGAAAATATGTTTGACTACCATGACATTTCATCATTGCCTCTGGTTTTTATTCCCACCTCCTCAGTGTGTGCAGAGTCTGTTGCTGCTATCGAGCGTTTGGCTGGCAGCGTCGGCAACATGGTGTACACTCCCACTGCTGAGCTCTCTCTCCCAGATGCATGGTGCTAAACGGATGTTACCCACTGACACTGGTATCAAAATGCAGCCTGCATCTAGATATAAGGAAAAAGGCATGTCGACACAGCCTGTAAACACACACAGCAGGCCAGAGTCAGCCAGGTGGAGATGCAGTCTAGTCTGTACAGCGTGTTTGCATCAGTGAGAAAATCCCGCCCACGAGGCAGAAACGCCGTGACTCATTCTGAAGTTTGCCGTCCACCCGGCTCCATCGAAGGACTCCAGCATGAAGCGCTCCCACAAGTCATCGCTCCTTTCCCTCATCCATAACGAAGGAGTCGCTGCCGCAGCTTCTCACCAGATATTGACACTACGTACTGAGGCAAAAACGAACCGTTGTTGTGTCTGTTGTTCTCCATGCGATAGAGACGTAAAAGACGAGCTTTTCAGCCTCAAATGAAGAGTAAATCCAGGCTGTGCAGTGTCACGCCTATAATGACCCGACACCCGCCATGTTTGTTTTGTTGACAGTGTCTCCTCCCCACCTGCTGCCCGCTCTGTGTAGCCCGCGCCAAAAATGAGACGTGATCACAATGTGGACAGAATGCAGATGACGAGAACACATAGAAATATCCAGTGTAAATACAAAGGGAGTGAGCCGACTGATCATTACCTGGATACACTTCACATTGTAACAGCAGGTAATTTGCTTGTTTATCCAACTTTGTTGCCAGTTGAGCGAGGTTTACCACATGGGACAAACAATGCAATGACAGCCAAAAAGTTTAGACCGCCACAGGAAAGTGTTTGAAAGTCTGTTCAGTAAACAGTATATATACCACTTATTGTCCTGATGTGGTAAACCTTGCCTATCTGATACTAGGAAATACTATAGAGAGCTGAAGTTGATGTACTTTCTGTCGACCCTAGACTTGACTTAACCCTGTTTCAATGAATGGGATGTTATTTCATATAAGCAAGCTAAAAAGCATATGGCTTTGATTTTGAAATATGTTGTAGGAAGTATCAACACATCTCACTTGGCTTAATTTTAGAAAAATCCATTCAGTATTATTTACATCAACAACGAAATTAGTTACCAAACTACACTACCCAGCATGCTTTTAGCTAGGTGGACTGTTCCATCTGCTGCAGCTTCACAGGCTACAGTGAAAAAATATCTCCAGTTTCTATCATGAGGCTGAACTCTTCTCGAAGTTTTTACGCCCTGAAATACCAGAAACATTCAAATCGTCTAAAACAGTGTTTCCCAACCCAGTCCTCAAGGACCCCTTTTCCTGCAAGTATTGGTTCCAGCTCTACTCTTGCGCATCTGATCCAGTTAAGGTCTTAATGCTGATTGGTAGAGACAGATCTACCTGAACAGAGCAGCATGAAAGTGTGTAGGCCCCATTGGGATCAGGTGTGCAAGAGTAAAGATGGAATAAAAACTTGCAGGACAGGGGGTCCTTGAGGACTGGGTTGGGAACCACTGGTCTAAAAGCTCATGCTAGCTAGTGAGTCGAGAGGTGAATCTCAACACCATTTGTTGTTTTGTTTAGTTGCAGAAGACAGAATACTTTGCAGTCAATGGAGAATCCCTATGTGACTCTGTTGTTCCCCTGCAGCCTCAGCACTGTGGAGCGGGTCTGTTTTGGCACAGCGGTCCAGCCAATTCATCACCATGGCCTCAGGGGGAGAAGATGGATTTTGTTGTTCAGTGTGTGTGTGTGTGTGTGTCCCTGGGGTGAAGAGGAACACTATCTGGGTGTTTTGGGGATCAGGGTGAATGGAGGGAGGTGAATGACGGTGCGTCTGGAAGGGAAGTTGAGGTTTCTTATCCCAACTCCGAAAGTGGAGATAAGAGGAATGTAGCTGCTAACTGACCTACAACACACTGACTCTTTCAGTAAAATAGCCTAATGAGGTGAATCCAGGTAAAGCCTCTGATCCCTTGATGATTTCACCTGATAAATCCACATCAGTCATGAAGGCAAGATGAAGATGAGGAGGAAGCTTCTATGTTTCAGTCAAGAAGCAGAGATGGAGATGAAGATGAAGACTTGAGCTTAAGGAGTTCTAAACCTCGTGTCATGGATTGTGTAAAATGGAGGTGCAACTGAATACTAGAAAGGTACATATCACCAAGTTACTCACACATCCAGCTCATTATCAGTTTCATGTTGAATGTGTTGTACTGAGGCCAAGTTATACCCCAGGGCATTCTGGGTAGCTGGCACCGTATGTTTTGCCTTTGTTCAAAGCCTGAAGTTGTGATTTTGGTTTTGCTGTTGATTTTATGTCCTCTTATCTCCTTCCTTATATATTTACTTTTTGTTTTATATGTTCTCTCTCTCTGTTTTGTGTTATTTTATTCTGTCTTACTGCTGTATTTTGTTCTTCCTTTGTGAAGCAGTTAGAGGTGATATACAAAAAAAGTTTATTATTATATTATTAGTTTGACGTGTGAGATTTCTGAAGCTGTATGGAAGTTAGGAAGGGCATTAAACAACCTCAGATTTATTTATCACTTAATTGTCACTTTCCTCACAGATTTAAAGTTTGGATTCATTTGAATCTATATTTCTGATGCTAGACACAATAAATGATTATGTCTCATGTATTGTCTTTTGACCTCCTTACTATTGTTTGTTTGTAATGCTAGAAATGTAGGAACTAAAGCTTTTTCTACTAGGGCTGCAACTAACGATTATTTTCATTGTCGATTAATCTCTCTTCTCGATTATTCGATTAGTTGTTTGGTCTATAAAATGTCAGAAAATGGTGAAAAATGTGGATCAGTGTTTCCCAAAGCCCAAGATGACGTCCTCAAATGTCTTGTTTTGTCCACAACCCAAAGATATTCAGTTTACTGTCATAGAGGAGGAAAGAAACCAGAAAATATTCACATTTAAGAAGCGGGAATAGTTGGCGATTAATTTAATAGTTGACAACTAATCCATTAATCGTTGCAGCTCTATTTTCTACTGTTGAACACACTGTAAGTCACATGGGATAAGAACATCGGCTAAATATCAAAAATAAAAGTAGATGATTTTATGAAGCGCACCCTAACCTTGACTGTTCTCCTGCTAATAGCTGCATGGCACCGTGATGCACGCGTAGCCTTGATATGGAAATCCCGTGTGCTGCTGCCCACTGTGTATTAACACACAGGCTCCTTATGCACAGGAACACACCGGCTTTCCCTGTGACCTTCTCCTTAATGCCGCTCTCCCTCTCTGGATCCCAGGCATGCCGGCGCATTTTTCACGACTCGTGACTCTTTACACCCGCTGAGGGTCACAGCTCCTCACGCTCAGTATGGAGAAACGCTACATGAGGAGTATTGTTCCAAGATCATCCATCTACTTGAAATAAAAGTGACACTTAGTCTTTTAAAAGATTGATAGCACTAACTTAAGACCTTGGCTGACAAAATTACACTGGTACAGAGTGGATCCTATATGGTATTTTAGAGATAATGAATGATTTTTTTGTTATGGAAAGGAACTCCTCATGTGCACATTTGCACACAACTTTTCCAACATTACGCTCAATTCTTAAAGGTCCAGTGTTATGAGAATTAGGGCCGGGCGATAATTCAATATTATCGTTTATCGTCTTTCAGTGGAATCATATCGTTATGATATGAAGATATTTTGATATCGTGACACACATTTCTGCTGTCTGAATTGATGATGACAAGCAAATTTTACTTAAAAACTCTCATAAAATGAGGTATGGTAGGTAATATCATTTGAATATTTCTGTTTTGTTTGACATCACACCTAACATCACCATTCGGTTCAATGTGATGAACATTAATTTGATTTAATGTGATTTTGCATACATGAACCATATCGTGATATATATTGATATCGAGAAAAATCCTTATGATTATCGTGATATTGATTTCAACCATATCGCCCAGCCCTAATGAGAATTGCATTTCTCAATTTCATAGTATAATTGAACAAAGGACCTGTATTGTGAAAATTTGAAAAACTCTCCCTCTGGTTTTAACAAAATGAAACAGATTTAGAATTCCAATCTACTTCCTGGTGTAAATGATGTCACTTACACCCAGGTTTAAATGAAGGCTCTGATTGGTCGACAGCATGTATAGTTAATCAGGTGACAGTAGCCAGACAGCTACTTGCAAAACTAGCCAAAATCGTGTTTGTCAGTCCTACAGGCTTTGTATCATCTGACCAGCAGAAACCAAACAAAATGATGCTCATTGTGTCTCATGCTCATTGTGAACTCAACATTAAACTTTTCCTTCAAATCATTGCACTGGATCTTTAATACCTAACAGAAACATGACAGCAGAATATTGCTGATCTCAGGTAGAAATACAAGACATAACTTTTCCTTTTGTTACTTGAACTGAATGCTTGAGACAAACGGCCTTGAGACGATTCATCACCTTCTGTCCGGCTGGAATATGGAAAAAAAAATAGTCTGAATGAAAGCTTCAAGAAACAATTCACCATCAGTGTGACCAAGTCAACTTTTCTCCAGTCCCAAGTCAGTCTCAAGTCTTGAGGCTCAAGTCTCAAGTCAAGACCCAAGTCTAAATGTAGATTACCAAGTCAAGTCTCAAGTCAAGTCCATGTCATTAATGTTAAGTCTCAAGTCTAAATGTAGATTACCAAGTCAAGTCTCAAGTCAAGTCCAAGTCATTAATGTCAAGTCTCAAGTCTAAATGTAGAACGGCAAGTCAAGTCAGAACAAATCAAGAGTCCAGTATCAATTTAATATCTTAAAGAAAACTAAATATCTAGGACTTTTCAATGCAATATGGTTTTAATGGGATAAAAACTTGGTAAGAGCATCATGAGTTTGATTTCTAGAATCAGTTTCAACTTCAATAAATTCAATCATTCCATACAAATTCAGAACACAGTATTTAAATTCAGTCGTCTGCTGGAACAAATCTCATCACTTTCAATCTAAGTCATTTACACAAACACAAGATCACAAGTCAAGACTTTAGAAACCTTTTCAAGTCATCAGAGTACAAGTCAGAGTCAAGTCCCAAGTCACCAGAACCCAAGTCAAGTCCAGTCTCAAGTCTTCTCTTCATGCATCTCATCATCATCATGTGCCACAGACAATTCGCACTACTTTTCAAATGAAACTCTTTAATCTAATCTAATGTTCTCACATACTGCTTCTGTAAGTCTTTTCAAATATAATTTAAATAATTTACCAAAATAGTTCTGTAATAGCATCATAGTTATAAAATGACTCATCACAGCAGCACAGTGACTGAGTGCTTTGCCTCAAACAAATTAGTGTTTCCCACTCGAGTATTTCAAGTGCTGTCTATTCTCACTTCACTTGTGTGTGTGTGTGTGTGTGTGTGTGTGTGTAGCAGTTTCCAAAGGGGTCTGTCCTTATTCCTGTTTGATCTGCTGTATGTAATTATCCAATTAATAACATCAATAACAACATAAATCTACTTCATTACATTACTCTGTGCTACAGCCATGTATGTAAAATGTTTTGTCAACAATTAATTCTGTTTAGCTTCAGTGAAAATCCGCCCATGCACTAGGGCTTGCTGCTTAGATGTGGCATGGGTGTTTAATTGGTATGTAATTGGTAAGTTATGGTGGTAACTGCTGTAGAAGTCCGCCTCCATGCATCTATCCTGCATCAGTACTGGAGAAAACCATCTTGAATGTTATGCAGTCGAAACATATTTTAACATAAATCTATTGTGTCTCTCAATCAGCTAGTCACCAGACTTTTCCTTATAACGTCCGACAGCCGGAAGAAGAACAAAACTTCATCTGTATTATTTAATAATTAGTAAATAATTATGTTCCTTCCAACTCTACCAACTCTAGCTTTTGGGACGAGCGTCCAGAAAGACTCCAAACCGCCCGACTCCATGAAGTCAATGGGATCACAACCCAAATATAAAGCCAATAAACTGTTTCCACAAGAGGTTTTGGCCTCAGTAGCAAGGTTATTATAGTTTTGCATTTTTCATTAGTTTTTATTTTTATTTCGTTTTGACTTTTTGTTTTCAATTTCAGTTTAGTTTTAATTAGTTTTTAAAGCGGGTTTGCTAGTTTAGTTTAGTTTGTATTAGTTTCAGTGTTAATTTTAGTCTTTTTTTGTAATATGGGGTATTTGTCAGGGGCGAGATTCAAAAATTCAAAATACTAGGCTTATGTATGAAATAAATTGACAAAGACGAAAACTAAAGACATTTTCTCTGTAATTTTAGTTTATTTTAGTTAGTTTTGTAAACACACAATACAGTTTCAGTTAGTTATCGTTTTTTTGTAAAGCCTCATTTTTTATTTTTATTTCAGTTAACGAAAATGTTTTTTCACACCTAGTTTTCGTTATTTCGTTAGTTTTCCTTAACGATAATAACCTTGGTCAGTAGCTAATGTCACTTCTTCTAATGTGTGTCCTTATGGAGATTTTCAAAATAATTGTCATTAACAGAATACAGTGGGGATAACATGGGGTTGTTTTCCTAGTGGTCGACACGATGCAAACTCCACCCTCAGCCTCTCTTTGGCTGCAAAAAATGTCAACATGGCAGCGATCATAAACCCGATCTCCAGGCTTTAAAGCGGCCCTTCAGAAACCTGTGGGTGACGTCACACTCTCTACTCCATCTGTCTTTACAGTCTAGCTTCAGGGAGGGTGTCATGTCTTCTGAAGTCAAACAGGACAGGAACACAGCATGGCTGCAGCCTTGGTGATCTAGGAGCTGAAGCTGATTCTGCTGCTGCACTCGCTGTCAGCTGAGTCAGCCAAACTAAGCCAAGTGTCCGTCTCTGTATGTGCACAGACTTTCACATTGGTTGGCTTTTATATATAAATCTCTTCTTGGGCTGGTTCCTCCTTATCTGTGTACATACATGTGTAAAAACCAAAATCAATATGGCCTGCACTCTCATGATATTCTACAGCAGTGGCTCTCAAACTTTTTCACATCAAGGACCCCTAAACTGACACAAATTAGATCATGGACCCCCATTTGATAAGATTTTGACCCAAGGTCCTCCATCTGATAAGATTTTTGCTTTTAGATGTTTTATTACAGAAAGTGTATGAAACCCATGACCAAAATAGTCATACATTCTGTCATTGTGTTACTTATGGATGGAATTATAGTGAAAATAAATTATTCCCCTTTTTGCTGGGGACCCCCTGGAACCCCCTCAAGGACCCCTGGGGGTTCCCGGACCCCACTTTGAGAACCACTGTTCTACAGATGTTTGTCCCCAGAGTTAGAACAGAATTAGGCAAAAAAGCTTTTAAACACGCTGCCCCTTCTTCCTGGAATAATGTACAGAAGGACCTGAACTTGTCAGAGCTGATCACTATGGGGGAATTTAAGTCAATTTTAAAGGATCGAGAAAATAGTACTCTTGGTCAGTGTGATTGCTCCTAAATTTTCACTGAAATCGTTTTAGAAAAATTGTACCTGTTTATGCATCATAACTGGATTTTTGTCCTTGACCTTGTATTGCATATTAACTGGATACTGTGTTCTCTTGTTTGTAGTGTGTGACAGCTGTATTTGTCTGTTTGTATTGTTTGTGTCTATTTGTTGTAACAATGTTTATGCTGCTGTCTTGGCCAGGTCACTCTTGAAAAAGAGATTTTAATCTCAATGAGACTTTTACCTGGTTAAATAAAGGATATGTACAGGTATGTATGTAAATGCCTAACATGAGAATTCACGTTATTCTCATATCAGACTCAGATGCAGCAGTGATTCACTGTAAAGCCAGAGAGCTACAGCCTCATCCAGCCTCATCCAGCCTCATCCAGCCTCTCAGCAGCCGTGTCCGATCCTCATTCTGCCTGAATTAAATCCGATTCCTCCGGGAGTCTGACGTCAAGAGCTTTCCACAGACAAAATGTTTGACCCTGATAGATATAAATCAAAAAGAGCCCAGGAGCGAAAGAAAAGAATTACACTGGGAATAAAATGAGCCTAGTCTCCCCAGCACCTAATAACAATCTGATATGATGAACTGACTCAAACTGAGCTGGTGTAGCTTTCATCCTCTCTGTGTTTGTGACTCTTCAGGTTCACTGGAAGGTGTGAATCTCTCAAACTATGAAAGCAGCAGTGATGATTTTGATGCTCGGAAAAAACACTCCTGACATAAATAATGCAACGTTAAAAAAACACTGACTCGACAGAATCTGCGTGTGCCGACGATGAAAACAAAAAGCATCCGCCGCTCCGCCCGCCAGACGCTGTCCTCCTCCCCGCTCTCACACACACACACACACACACACACACACACACACACACACACACACACACGAGAGGTCAAGCTTCATCTTCTCCAACAACACTTCCATGAAAATAAGCTCCTAATTGCAACCAGTAACCGTTTTTGATGTGACGAAACAACAAAAGATGAATAAAGAATTGGAATAATGAACAACAAAAGAAAACATCAATCCTCAAGCTAGACCGTATCTAATAAGCGGCTAAATTGCTGTGATAAGTTTCCGCCGAGCCGTTTCATTTACAGTTCGTATTTGAGGTTGTTGCTCAATAAAGTTCATTTGCTGTGGGATTTTTTTTTTTTTTCTGTTTGTGCCGACGGGTTTTCTCCCCCGAGACTGAAACTGCTGACTTCAAAACAGCAGAAAAATCAAGGGCTTGTTAAAGTGGCATGAAGAGGAATGGAGCTCAGCATGTGTCCTAACTAATTTACATTTCTCTTATATGATGTGGTCAGTTTAACACAGAAACACAGTCGCTTCTTTCATCATGTACGATAAATATGCAGAAATTTGTACCTTGTTTACTATTCCCACATTTCCCCATGGCGATCAATAAAGTGCAATCTTAATCTTTAATCTTATTATTTTACATTATTTTCTTTAGTTTAAAACTCTGAGATATTATTTTTTTTTATTTTGTTTCATTATCAAATACCAGAATACCTTAAATCCATCAGTCAGTATTTCCAAACCACAGATGATTCCATCTGCAAAATGATGTGCTCTTATTTTGAAAGAAAAGGTCTGAGTAACCCATGATAGGGTTTGCTTTCATGCTAGAAACATCAGGTTTACAATTCTCCAGTGGTGGATATTTCATTTTGGAATTAAACTCTCTAAACAGTTTATTACCAATTCACCAAAAAATCGCAATATCTGAAAAATCCAATCCTCTTAATTTGAAAGCAAAGCTCTTAACATGACTCTCAGCAACCTGTAATGTCAATCTTTTCATATATTGAATATCTAATTTTGCAGTGAAAGTCTTGAGTTTGTTCATTTTGTTGCCAATTAACCCAGAAATGTTTGTAGTTTTAGAACATTTGGCATCCCCACAAGAAGAGGCTGCATCCAGAAGCTCTGTTAGCATGGAGCATCATATTACTGTAGCTCCAGCTAATTAAAACCTGACTGCTGTGGCTTGATGCCATGCTGGACCAGACCCTGACATGAAGTACCAAACCCCATCTGACAGCCAGTGGTTTCCTCATGCTTTGGAAAGCCAAGCAGAACAAAATGAATTCTGGACTGATGCTCATATTCAGCTGTTTCTTCATGTGTTCTTAACTGGTTTAAACGCCACAGAAGAAGAGACAGACAAGTCCACCATGCTTAGCTAACGTTACAGGAACTGGTATAGATTTGTTCTGACTCCTGTAGGATGACAGGTTACCAAAACTCTGTCCAATAAACAAGCTGCTTGTCAGTCATGTGACTTTTGTTTACAAGCCCTGGTTTGCTTGTAATCGGAACCTAAACAAACCAAATACAAAACTGCAAGAAAGTCAAATTTTCCACTCCAAGAAAAACAACTGTAGGTGGGATTATACCATCTGAGATTTACAGATTTAAATCATGAGAGGACGGTTTTGCCCACAGTGAAGCGTCACTGCAGCAGTCTGGGTCTGATGCCTTGCTCAGAGGCTCTGCAGCAGTCTGGGTCCGATGCCTTGCTCAGAGGCTCTGCAGCAGTCTGGGTCTGATGCCTTGCTCAGAGGCTCTGCAGCAGTCTGGGTCTGATGCCTTGCTCAGAGGCTCTGCAGCAGTCTGGGTCTGATGCCTTGCTCAGAGGCTCTGCAGCAGTCTGGGTCTGATGCCTTGCTCAGAGGCTCTGCAGCAGTCTGGGTCCGATGCCTTGCTCAGAGGCTCTGCAGCAGTCTGGGTCCGATGCCTTGCTCAGAGGCACCTCAGCAGTGTCAGTGGGCAGCAGCCTGCTCCTCACAGCTGGACCGCTTCCTCCTGCCGCTGAATGCACTCGGGACCAAAAGATTAACAGGATCTACTGTGTTATGCTGTTTGTCACAGACCGCTAATCATGAATGATGATTGGATACGTTTACCCCTCGCCTACTGAGGAGCAATTATGTCAAATTACATATCCAGGAAACTCTGGGGAAGTTATTTCAGTACATTAGTGAGCTGTAACTGTGCCACCAAGCCACAGCCTGATTTCTGTATTTAGGATGGAAAACGTCCCAAAAGGAAGCAGATTCAAACAAAACAGAGACTCTGGCACGGAAACTTTGTGACTGTCTGTCTGTCTAAAGAGGGGCATGATGAGCAGTTAGCAGTCTGAAACACTGATGACACAAATTATGAGAACATTACATTCCTCCACAGTGAATTAGATTATGTGCCAACAGCATGAATTTGTACACTATTTTCACATGTTTGTCACATGGAAAGGTTGGATAATGGTTAACTTCAGGCAAGTAAAACAACTTTGTTTTAGGTTAGGGTTAAGATTAGGGTTAAAGTTAGATTTAGGCAACTACAAATTTGGTTAAGATTAGGGTTACGGTTAGGGTTAGGGTTTAGGGTTATTGCTTCTGAATTGGTTGAGGATTTGGTCATGATTAAATAAGAAAAACCTTTGCTAAAAATAAAAAAAAATCACTCACAGCATCAAACCTCTTGTCATGAGTTGGGAATTGAATCCCAGGTATTCTTGAGAGGACACACACACACACACACACACACACACACCTCCCAGGGGTTCTTGAGGGCGTTCCCAGCAAAATTAGGAATAGTTGAGTTTCACTGTAATTGAATTCTCTAGAAATGATCCCAATTAGAGAATGCATAATAATAATAACCACATTACCACTATTATCTCCCCATACACAGTGTAGACAGTTCTATAATTCAATACTACATAAACAACAACTAAAATCTTCCCATGTGGCTCCCTGGGACAAAACCTTATCCAGTCTGGACCTTGACCAGTCTTTCCTCCAAATAAATGTGGCTTAGACCAAAGAAATGTTTATTGATTTTCAGAGGAGGCCCCTCCCCCACTAAAACTAAGCATTTTCAAAAAATAAAAACTAAACGAAACTAGCAAACCCGCTTTAAAAACTAATTAACTAAACTAACTAAACTGAAATTGAAAACAAAAAGTCAAAATGAAAAAAAAATAAAAACTAATGAAAAATGCAAAACTATAATAAACTCCCATTACTTTTACTTCTTGGAAAAACAGAGTATTTTTCATGGTGACCTCATGCTGCACTAGTAGGCGTCAATATAAATTTCTAACCAATAAAACCATCAGATTTTTGAACAGTCCCGCCCCACCGCACCCCTCCCATCAAATAAAACTGCCTTTCTCTCCCTGACTGATATTCCATTGGTTTAGACTTTTCAATGATCCCTCACTGCATTATGTCCCACCTCAAAATCCTGTTTTAACAGGAACTGCATCAAATCAAGGAAGTGAAGATGCTGTTTCATGAGGTCTATAGAGGCTATTCCGTTTCAAAATTATAGCCGCTGCCCCAGCAATAGAAGAGTTGTTTTAACGCACCTTTGTTGTAGATCCAGGCACCATACGGATGTTCATTGTTTGAAAATAATAAACTCAAATATCCTACCAAAACGTTGTAGGCCAGCACAATAAACAGCACAATAAAGTATGTTCAAATGTGTGTGTATGAAAGAGAGAAAATAGATGATAGATGTATATAAGATGATACTATATTCTTAAATGATGAGATGGTTAAAAAACTGTGTTTGCTCTCAACTAAAGCTAGGACTCCATTGTTCCTCAAACTTTTCCCACTTCCCTTTGTTAACTTGCACCACACCCCAAATTACTATGGGTGTGGCCAAGTTGCCAATCAGTGGCCAAGCTGTCAATCAGTGGCCAAGCTGTCGATCAAAATCAGTAAATCAGAACTATAACAAAAATATGGTGGCTTGAAATTATACTTATTATTCTTTAAATATAAACAAAAGTGCTATTTTGGCTCCTACAAGGTCTTTAAGAAAGAACGAGTTGCCCTGAGCTGGGAGTCGAGCTACGTTTCAACACCTGCTAAGTAAACAGAGTCCCTGAACCCTCGCCTGGCCTGGCCTCGCCTCAGAAACAGGGACCTTGTGTTCAGGTGTCTGGCTGCTGGCCGGCCGCCCGGCGCCGGGCCTGCCTGACCTCTCCAGACACGGCGCTGGCGGCCGGCCAGTGACAGCGCCGCGCCTTGAGATTAAGAGCAGCGAAGGAGGAGAGAATGGAGAGAGAGAGAGAGAGAGAGAGAGTGTTGAATGAGGCGTCTGGTGCTTAATGCAGCGCTCTTTAACCTCCAGTGTTGGCATCCGCTCTCCGCTCCTCGCCATCAGAGCAGGATGACTTTCTCACTCAGGTAGAAGCACTCCTACTCTGAACCTTTTACTTTCGTTTTTACTTCCCCATAGCACAAAATAACCATGATATGTCTATATCTGTATGTCTATACCTGCAGGAGCTTGATATGGTTGTTGATCAATACCAACTCAACCATTACTTGGCCAGATGCAGATTATTTCTGTCGTTAAACTCACTTTCAGGCCAGTACTGTTTTGGAGCAAAAACTCTCCACCATTCAAATTTCAAGATTAATTTTTACAAAACAAAACATTGTTACACATGATGTTCCCCGTGCAATGCAAAAAGGATAAGAGGAATTCATGATAGGTTATTTAAATGAAGTGCATAAATCAGGCTCTTCTCTTCACTGCTCACAAACCACTCATCACTGCTAATGGCCCCACAACTGGCCAAATGACAATTATATGAAAATATGCGCTCTGTAACGAATGCAATTTAAACCAAAGTGCAGTACTTAAAACATACTTGAGTAAACGTAAAATTACTGGCTTAAAATAATACTCAAAGTACACAGAAAAAGCTACAAGACTGAATTTGTTGGAAGATGTGAGCGTCTTAACTTGCTCTGGCAGTGTTGTGATGCTGAGGAGCCAGGATGCTGACACACTCCTCTGCTCTCAGATCGGTGTATGAAGCTGAGAGATGCATTTCTTGTGTGTTTTTTTATTTCTTTTTTTTTCCACCCCTGATGTGTGCCATTCCTTGGGAGCCAGTCAGGCACCACTGCGCTTGGCATTTCAGTTTCCATGGCGACTGAAACACGGCGGGCTGAAAAAATAATATTTTTCGCCCATTATCCCTCTGCAGCACAGTCAGTTTTTGGAGCGCCAACCTGCTCGCTGTGCGGGGAGTAAATATGGTAATTAGTGCTTTTAGTCGACTGGAACCAGAAAGACTGCAATATTTTGATCTTCTGGAGGATGAGTCTCACTGAAAAACTCAAAACTATGGAGAAGAAGAAGTGGGAAGATCTGATTGGCTGACAGCAGGGATGCAGTGGAGGATAAAACCCTGTTAAAGTCGGTTAATTGAGTGTACCCACTTTTTTAGTCCTGACATACATTTTCATAACCTAAATTCATAGTATACGTTATAGTAGTAGTATGAAAGTGATGTAATCTATATGAGAATAGGCTCTTTTGAGGAAAAAGACTGATTAATTATGAATAAATAACCAAAAAACAACAATTATATGTTGTTGGTTGTTTTGCCTGATCACTGTCAGAAGGTCTTAGTTTACCCTCCTTTTTATTCAGCACTACATCACTGTCTGGGAGGATTTCTAATGTGAAAGAGCATCAACACCAGTTCTCCCAAAATCCTGCAGATCAAAGACTCAGCTGATGAGGAAGTCTCTTGGTTCTGCATCTCTTCATAACATATCGCCAAATACGGTAAACACATCCATACGCAGATGACAGTATTCTATACCTCAGTGAAAATCTTCAGACCCGCTTCATATTTAAATGTATTTATTGTGTCTGTACAGCCGCATATGGATGCAATGAGCGCTTCATTGTGTCTTTTTGCTGCTGTAGAGATGCATGAATTATATTTGAAGCCTTTCAGTGTGCAGTAAAATATTTTAATCTATTCTTCCTGCTCTAACCAACACCTGAGAAGAATACGGTTGTGCAGATGGCACCCACAGCCTATTAGCTGTACATCTATATATACTGTATGTTCATACTTACTTACTTATACTTTATTATCCCCATGGGGAAATTTGTCCTCTGCATTTGACCCATCCTATACACACACTAGGAACAGTAGGCAGCCGCAGTACAGCACCCGGGGACCAACTCCAGTTCTTTTTGCCAGTGCCTTGGTCAGGGGCACTGACAGGAGTATTAACCCTAACATACATGTCTTTGATGGTGGGAGGAAACCGGAGCACCCGGCGGAAACCCACACAAACACGGGGAGAACATGCAAACTCCACACAGAAAGGACCTGGGACGGACCGGGGTTCGAACCCAGGACCTTCTTGCTGTGAGGCAACAGTGCTAACCACTGAGCCCCTCCAAGTGTCATTGCTTAATATCTAAAAGCCAGCAGTGATTTCCTCTAAAATGTGTCTATTTTGTAAGTAAATGGGTCAAGACAGCTGATGGATTAAAAAAAAATTGATAGTGTCAGAGCAGGCGTCACATTTTTCAAACGGTTACCATCTCATTTTAGAAGGAAAATCCTGACATTGCATCTGAAAGAGGTAAACGGCTATTCCTGTCTCTTTGCACTTGGGTAGGTTTCCCCTTAAATTTCCCTTTAAAGTAGTGTCAAAGTTGGAAAAAAAACATTTTATCCATATTGTACGACAATGTCACATCCATATTCTGAATCTGCTGTTTCCAACGCTTCACTGACGCTCCAGCTGCTGATACTGAGAGAAATACGCTGCAGCATTACATCACATGGAAAAAATCTATATGTTTGTGCATAATTTTCTACACATTTCCCTGTAATTCAGCCTGACATGTTTGGTATCTTTGGAAACGTTGGGATCTTTGCTAGAATTTAAAATAAAGTTCTGTGGGTTGGAACAAAGCTTGGCTGCAAGACATGCATTTGTAATGATGGTCCTGCTTGAGGGACTGGCAGGGATAGAAAGAGAGGGAGAGAAAGGCAAAGACTAAAAGAATAAACTCTACTAACGGGACAAATAAATGCAGGAAGCTTCTCCTCAGTGTGACTCTGAAGCTGCTGTCTTGGGATGACTGTTAACTCGCTTCACTTGCCACATGGAGAGCCAAAAGACCTGCTGCTGCTCTCCAGGTCTTTTCCTGACTCCAACAAACCTGCAGAAGAGCTTCAACCTCTCTGTTCTGCTGTCAGATCACAACTCTCTGCTGGGGGAGTTTGGGACTAGCTAGTCGTGACAAAGAGCTGCATTTTACTTTATGTTTGAACATACTGAGTCACTGTTTTTGATTTACAGTGTAGTTATTCCATACGTTTCAGTTTCATGTTGTACACAACAGGAAAGATTAACTGCTGCATGTGCGTCCAGTCCAAACAGCCTGCCCTCCCATCAATTACATTTGCTGACTGAAGTTCCTACATCAGAAATACCAGGCGCTGCCAGCTGGCCGTCTGTGTTGTGACAGGAACAGCTGTAGCTGGGTTCGCAAAACAGGTAGAAGTGGACTTGTTTGAGATTTGTACAAACTGTCAGAAAAACTGTTAATTCAGGTTGAATTGGAGTTGTGACTGTGGTGGTGACAGCTGGAAAATATTGCTTAAAGTTTGACTACAAGTTAATGTAAAACTGCAGCTGACTTCTCAGCTTAAATCACGAACTGGATCTGCAACAGAAGAGCGTCCCGTCCCCACCTATTGAAACACCAGAGATATGCCCTATTTGCCCAAATTAAATTCTGGTTTCAGACGCTTTTCTGGAGGGAAGTGGAAGTGAATTGAAACTGAAGAGTGAAATCCACAGAGAGAAACTGTATTGTAAATGTTAAAAACTTTAAAGTAAATGCTTAAGAAATCTAATGGCGTACGGCATGCAATGTAAAATGTTTGGGGGAAATGACAACTAGATGTAGACAGAAACAAACGGGCTGTAACTCAAAATGACACCGGTGTTCTCCTTTAACAGCAAAATCCAAAAGAGTCTCCGAAACAGCAGCAGAGAAAGTTGGACTCACCAACGTTAGATATTTCCCTCTCTTGTCTCTTTGGTTTCCATTGGTGTAAAGCTACAGTGGCACCGAAACCATAACCTCCTTGGCGGAGGTTATGGTTTCGGTGCCGTTTGTTTGTTTGTTTGTCTGTTAGCAGGATTACGGAAAAACTACTGGCCCGATTTTCATGAAACTTTGTGGAAGGGTGTAGCATGGGCCAAGGAAGAACCCATTAAATTTTGGAACGGATCCGGATCCGACTCAAGAACAATCAATAATAGCACGAACCTTGGTGGAGGTCTGCGCTCTCCGAGTGCCCTTCAAGTTAAAAATCAGATCATTTAACTCTGTCCAGTTCACCTGCCACAGAAACTGTCCATTGATTGAAGTGCCAGCAGCAGAGCGGCCAACAAGCTGCAGGACCAGACTCCGCTGCTCGGTCCATCGACTTCCCTTCGCCCCGCCTTGACCCCCGCGCCAAACACAGCGCGGCGGATTGAAACCCGGCCGACAGATTCATCACTCAGGATCCATACGCTCCAGACCGTCTGACTAACTGATTAGCTCAGGCGGATCCAGTTTGTTCAAACATCAGTTGTGAACCATGCTGACGTCACACAGTCTGACAGTATTTCAGTGTCGTTGCTGGGTAAAAAACACATCAGAGTGGGTTCAAAGTGGGTAGAAACGTCACCAGAGCAGGTAGAAACGACGTCACCACAACAGCAGGAAATTATGTTGTCTCTGCGATTAGAAATATCACCGCTGCATTTAGAAACAGCATTGGACCTGCATCAACGGGTAGAAACGTCATCAGAGCGGGTGAAAATGTTGCCGTAACCAGGAAGAAATGTTGTTGCTATCGGTGGAAACATCATTACAGATAGAAACAGATAGAAACAGGGCAGAATACAAAAATTGAGAGCGCATATACTGTAAATACCAGGTGTAAATGAAAGGGCATGATCAGGTCACTTATTATCCAGACTAGAATTTATAACCTCCTCCTCTCCTCCTCTCCTCTCCTTGTCTCCTCTCCTTGTCTCCTCTCCTCTCCCCTCTCCTCTCCTTGTCTCCTCTCCTCTCCTTGTCTCCTCTCCCCTCTCCTTGTCTCCTCTCCTCTCTCCTCTCCTTGTCTCCTCTCCTCTCCTCTCCTCTCCTTGTCTCCTCTCCTCTCCTCTCTCCTCTCCTCTCCTTGTCTCCTCTCCTCTCCCCTCTCCTTGTCTCCTCTCCTCTCCTCTCTCCTCTCCTTGTCTCCTCTCCTCTCCCCTCTCCTTGTCTCCTCTCCTCTCTCCTCTCCTTGTCTCCTGTCCTCTCCTCTCTCCTCTCCTCTCCTTGTCTCCTCTCCTCTCCCCTCTCCTCTCCTTGTCTCCTCTCCTCTAATCTCCTTGTCTCCTCCTCTCCTCTCCTCTCCTTGTCTCCTCTCCTCTCCTCTCCTTGTCTCCTCCTCTCCTCTCCTTGTCTCCTCTCCTCTCCTCTCTCCTCTCCTCCTCTCCTTGTCTCCTCCTCTCCTCTCCTCCATGGTGGGACACACAAACACACAAACCGCTCTCCAATTATAGTAGTGGGATATAGCATACCCAGGTACAGATCACATTCTAACACCAGGTGTAAACAAGGTCAGAATGACAGGAGGTGTGTGTGTGTGTGTGTGTGTGTGTGTGTGTGTGTGTGTGTTAGAACAAGATGGTTGAAGAAACCGTTCTGCAACTGCAAGATCAAAAGTTCGATCCCCCCAAAAAATTACACAAGCCAGTGTGTCGAAAATATCCTTGAGCAAGGTGATGAAATGCTGCCGGCTCGCTCATTTTAAGTCAGTCTGGGTATAAGAACAAAAAAAAAAGAGAGAGAGAGAGTGCAGATATGTATAAAAGGCGATGCAGATTAGACAGTCAGCGTGTGTTGAGGATTGGGTTGGAACAGAAACCAGCTTTTTTCACCGGGGAGCCTGGATCTCCATGTCCTCCATGTGCTGGGTTTTAATGATGCGGTGTTGCGGACTCAGCGGTAGGCAGGCAGGCGGGTTGGTAACACACAGACATCGCACTGGAATGAGCTGGCAGATGCGCTCTCTCTCTCTCTCTCTCTCTCTCTCTCTCTCTCTCTCTCTCTCTCTCTCTCTCTCTCTCATTTTAGCTCGAGTTCAAGGCTTTATCGGCCCTGACGGGGGAAACCGGCTTTGCAGCACGACACACAAACAAAACATAAGCAGAGTATGAAAAAAAAACCATACAGGAATATATACGAGACAAATTAAAATGAAACGCAAGGGGAAAGAGCATAAGATTGAATCACCAGGGAATGGGGCGGGAGCGTGGGATGGAGAGGTTACCTAGTTTGAAATAAATGGAGTCTGGTTCACACAGAGACAAACAGATGGTGGAGGAGATGAATCTGATCGCTCCATTTAAGTTAAATGGGAGTTGAAAAGACGGTGAAGGCAGCAGAGGCTCAGACATACAGAAAGACACACACACACACACACTCTGTGTTTGGGCTGGATCCGTCCTCACCGCTGCATACCACTGCTGCTGGTCAAAAACATGTCATTGCAATTTTGTTTTTTTCTTACTTGAATGTAAAGTCTCTGTGATCGTTTATGTGCTGAATGAGTTTTATGACCCTTGGAGCCTTGAAACTGTCAGCGTGCGCTCACAGAACACTTGTATGATATCTTGTATGATATGTCTCGAAAAACACTCTTGATTTGTACCTATGTATGGCCGCATAACCTAAGCATCACTGTACTAAAACAACTTTGGTTAAGGTTAGAGTTGAGTTTAGGCAAATGGATAATTTGTGTAAGGCTAGGTAAAGGTTTTGGTCATGGTTTGATAAGAAAAAACTAAAGCTGAAAATGAAAACTAGTATGAAAATCTAATGAAAAGCTAATGAAAAAACTAATAAAAACCAGTTAAAAACTTGTTGTCATGAGTTGGGAATTGTTGTCAGAGCTGAAGGTCCACTGTGTTATTTCCATGTCAAACTACTTCCTGTTTCACTCATGTGACCTCCGCCTCCTGTTTCAGTCCTGATTCATAGAACATCATACAAAGTTACAGTGGGTTTCTTTTCCTTACTATAAGTACTAATTTGACCTGAAAACAGGCTGTTAAAACCCTGCTGTAGTATTTCAGAAACACACTGGAGTCAATGAGAAAATAATGTATCTCCTTCATCTCTGAAAAAAACCGCCTTTTGAAGATTGATGGCTTTTATCCAACAACAGCAACATATGCACTAACAAGTACACGCACACACACACACACACACACACACACACACTACTGTGTAACCTCCAGTGTGAAGCCGCCCTGCAGAGACCTACAGCACCATATGTTCCTCTGTTCCTCCTGGCTTTGGCCAATGTCAGAGCAGAATACATTAAACACGTTGATTCCTTCCTACGGTGCTGACACCGCTCAGCTATCAGCCGCCACCTTAAGGAGACGTGGGTGAGCTCAGTAAGCCCCGCACCGCAAAACATCTGCACCCAAATAATTTCATCGCATTAGGCCTTAATCTTATTTTATCTAACATGCAGCGGCAGCTATTGCAGAAATTCCTCTTTATGCTGTGAATGCTGTGCAGCAGAATGAACTTAGTGTGGCCTAGAGGTGGGACTCCAGTCAAGTGACTTGGACTCGAGTCCCATTTTAAATTGCTTGAGACTTGACTTGATGCATGAAGAGAAGACTTAAGACTTGACTTGACTTGGGTTCTGGTGACTTGGGACTTGACTCTGACTTGTACTCTGATGACTTGAAAAGGTTTCTAAAGTCTTGACTTGAGATCTTGTGTTTGTGTAAATGACTTAGATTGAAAGTGATGAGATTTGTTCCAGCAGACGACTGAATTTAAATTCTGTTTTCTGAATTTGTATGGAATGATTGAATTTATTGAAGTTGAAACTGATTATAGAAATCAAACTCATGATGCTCTTACCAAGTTTTTATCCTATTAAAACCATATTGCATTGAAAAGTCCTAGATATTTAGTTTTCTTTAAGATATTAAATTGATACTGGACTCTTGGTTTGTGTTCTGACTTGACTTGCTGTTCTACATTTAGACTTGAGACTTGACATTAATGACATGGACTTGACTTGGTGATCTACATTTAGACTTGAGACTGACTTGGGACTCAAGCAAAGTTGACTTGTTTGTCTCCCAACCAACTTGTTACCAGATAATTTCTTGCAACTTCGAGAGAGCCAAATTTTATGTTTTTCTTTTTTATGTTCAAGCAATTCCTTTTGGGAATGGAGCAAAATAAGAGCAGTAATTCAGCAAGCATGCAATAAAATGAGGGACTTCTGTTATGGCTGCATCTGTAAACGGAAAAAAACTGAGATAATCTACCTGCTTCAATACAATTCAACTAATATTTTCTTGAAGCTGGCAATGCCTTCAATAAAACTACCGATAAACAAGTTGAATTGTATTGAGACAAGTGAAAATGCCTCATTCAATTGTCTTTTTTTTTTCACCCATTTTAAGAAAAATTACAAGCCTCAATATCAGATGAAATTACTCATTAGGCTGGACATTTTTTGTAGTGTGAACCCCATGGGAAGCTTAAGGGTGATGTCATCAGCAGCTCTCTCAGGCTTAGCGGAGGTCTTCTTTCTCCCATCAAGGCGATCGCCCGGCGTTTCCACAGCTATCAATATGCCACGCTAATCTTTCCCACTCTCGCCAGGGCTGCTCGCGATCCAAATGACTGAGCAGGAAAATGGAGATGTCAGACGAGACTGAGGGAGGGGTGTGTGTGTGTGTGTGTGTGTGTGTGTGTGTGTGAGAGAGAGAGAGAGAGAGACATAGTGCCTGAGCTACTACAGTGAAACATAAAGGCAGAAAGAGACTGTCTGCAATGGATGGAAATGGAGGAAAGGGGAAAGATAAAGAGAATGAGAGTTAAATTTCAATACATAGAGAGCTGATATTTGGGGCCAATACTGGCTTTTTAATAAAAATCTGATCTGGTCCTGTCAGTTTTATCCAGTCTGATATGATGGATATGATGCCGTTTAATTAATTAGCCTACATATTTACTGTAGAATTGATCAGTAATTTTGATATAATAAAAACGTATGGATTTATGGAATACAGCAGGCAGATTTTCAAATATGAAATAGGACCAAAGATGTTTTTCTATAAATTCAAAATTACTATAACATACTGTAATAATTTAAACCTGTACTGTAAATATTGTCATTATTTATCTTAATTTATTGTCATATTGATTGATTGTTATTATGATGTATCACTGGGTGATGGGTGCGTCATTTATGTATGTCATAAAAAAAAAAAATGTTGTCATCACTACATAGGCTATATAACATGGGTAAGATGTACGAAATGATATGATGACAATAAAAAAAGTATTAAAAAAAAAAGAATTGATCAATAATACTAATATAATATTGTAATGTGGCATTTGGTATATATATCTATTTATATCTGGGTTACATTATATCTGGGTTTTAGAGTCCCATGGTCTAAATGCTGTTTCCGAGCCTGGTAGAAAAACTGAATACTTGTTTGTTTTGTTATTTGTTGGCATGAAAATGATCAAATACATGGATACTGAACACAAAATATCCACTAACAGAGGCTTCAATCACAAACGGATCAGAACCAGCCTTCCAAAACCCATATGAGTCAACAATATATTGAGAGAGAGAGAGTGGGTTACAAAGTGAGCGAGGGATTAAAGAGGGAAGAGAGAGATAGAAATAGAGAGAGAGAGAGTCTGAGTCATGATGTCAGCAGGATCGTGTCATCTCAACACAAGCAGTGGATTAGACAGCGCTGTATCATTTCATGGGAGAAGTGTTGACTTACAAACATTGTGATTATCGAGCGGAGGAGATAAAATAGTTTAATCCTCTCCGTCCCGGACAGGTTGATGCCTGCGTGGGTTTCAGACGCTGGTGAAGCCTGGACCTTTAAACCCTTATTCCTGTCAGACCTGGATAAGGAGTCAGTGTTTGTTTCAAGCTGCACAAACCACTGAATGTGTGATTTTTACAGCCTTCAGGACAGATCGAGTATCAGTGAAGATGTCAGTCCCAGGAAACATGACTGAATTGGTCTGATAATCTGCTGTGATTGTGTAAACATTCTTGCATTGTCTCATGAGGCAAATTCCATCTCTCTGGGACATAAATAAGCTAAAACAAACCATGAAATGTATTTGTAAACACTATTTGGCCATGATTCTGTTCCGGATCAGGGGTAGCAGAGCTAGCTTAGCTTGTAGGACTTCAGATAACATAACGCTCTCTGGCGGCCATATTGGAGCTCCTAAAAGGTGGCTGTGAACAGCAGGTTCTGTTTCTAAACTTATGACCTAGCCGTCTCCATAGTGCTGTTTTCAACTGACCACTGATATGATTTGATTTTGTTGATAATGTGAGCATGTTAGCTAGCTAGCCATAGTATCTGGTCAGCCATGTGAACACATAGCACACTAGCTAACATATCGAATAGAAGCTAGCGTTAGCAGATGCTAACTGCATGTTAACGCTTTGCTAAATTAGTCTGTTGGGTAGGTAGCTAGCTAACAAAACCAAAACCCGACAGTTTGTAGCCTACAGGTTAAATGAGCCTGCTGGCTAGTTAGCTAGCTTGCAGTTTGTTCAGGTTAACTGAGCTGACTCTTCTCAAGCTACAACTCAGAGTGTTTTGGAGACTAGGGCTAAAGACAAGAATGTTTACTGTGTCACAGTCAAACTGCAAATCAAAGTGCAGTACCACCTTATGTACACCAACCTACGCCACTGATAGTGAAAACTAACATTATAGGCTACTCCTTCTCTAGATCAGGAACCTTCAAATTTTCCTCTTATTTTTTTCATTTGACAACACAGCTCCAGCCTGATTTTCTCCCTTTCTCCTCTCAAACCGCAAAACTCTCAAAAGCCTTCATCAGTATCTCTGATCCATCCTACCTCATCTCTCATCCTCTTCCTCTTAACATCCTCTTTCTCAGCCTTACCTACATTTCCACTCTGTCCCACTTCAATCCCCTGACACACCCACATCATTGTTTTGTCCTGTATCTGACCTCGCTCATCTGTCTCATTTCCTTTACCTTGCGACCTTTGGCCTCTCTCTCCTAGCTTCTCCGGTGCTACTACGACCCTTGACATCTCTTTCCCAGAATACCCGGCGTTGAGCACCGCTCCTATTGGCACAGTCCCCATGCTTCCTTGCCAATAGCTTTGTCCTGCTCAAAACCTTGGCCTTTTCCTCTAGAGCCCAAACCTGCTTACCTGGACTCTTTGTTTCCCAGGATGGTATTGAGCCATTTTATTGCGGATTGTTGTTCATCTGCTGTCCTTCAACATTGATTTTGTTTGTCCTGCTTCTGTATAGCCACGCCCTCTAGTAGGGTCTTAAAGGGATAGCCAACTAAAATATGCAATTTCTCATTAAAATGTCATTGTTGGGTGTAAAAAACAACAGGGAACTGTGAGAATCTGAAGTCGTTTCTCCGCTGAGAAAAGCCGATCAGTTGATTTCTCCGTTTGCTGCGGATTAAAAAATGACTTTCACACGTCAGAGTGGGAAATCCAATCAGAAGTCGACCTCAACACGCCGCGCTCTCTCTCTCTCTCACTCTCCAGTCTACAGTGAAGCTCGCTCGACCAAAGGGCAGAGGGAACGCCCAGCAGCTCTCTGAACTGTATCACTATAGAAAACGCAGCAGCCAAAAGCTCCATTTGATTGAATGTTAGGAACGCTCAGATCTTGGTGGATGATGAACACAGAACTCAAGAGTGATACTGAAGAAGGAAATTAACATTAACATTTAACTGGGTGGACCGCCCCTTTAAATGTTGAGGTGGCACTTGAAAAAGGAGTGAAAGAGTACTGAGTGGGACGTGTAGTACCAAGTAAGAGTTTTGAGTGTGTGTGCATTCATCAGTTCACATATTTTTACACATTAGTTAAAATATGTGTTAGTATTTTATAGTGTGTTCTACTTTTGCTTCCACTGTTCCATGTAAAGCAAGAAACTCTTCCCTTTAGACCAACAGTTAAAACAAAGACAAACAAAAAAAAATCCATGACTAATCAATATTCGCATTCTGACCCCTCTGCTGTCGCCTTCGCCCATCAAAATTCAGCTAGGAGCCTTCTGAACTAAAAACTGCTTCTTCTGAGGCCAGATCAGCGTTTCGCCGCTCTGGACGGAGCGTTTCTCTGCTGTGCTGGTCTGGGTTATGTAATTAACCAAGGTCATTCTCCCTCGCCTAATTACTCAGCTTGGCCCAAACTGCAGCGCAGGGAGGAACTGGAATGCTTTCGGGGGCAGAGGATGACTTGAACTCCTGCCACCGGCCTCTGGAGGTCGACTGAGGGACGAGAGCTACGCTTTATTTCCTGAAAGTACACTTTTCAAAACTTTATCAGAGGTTCTTTTAAAGGATAAGTCTGGCGATTTTGGACCTATATATAATTAGTCTCTTTATCCCTGTAGCACTTGTCAGCTGTGGGTTGAAACAGCGAGCTCTGTTGCCTCTTGCTGCTAACAATGAGTCCAAACTGTTTGTCACAATATCTCCAGAAAAGCCGTCTGTGGCTCCACAGGGAGTTGAGAGTAAATGGAAAAGTTGCAAAGTACATAAATTAAAATAAGCTCTGATTTCATGACACAATTCTGCCATTACGCACACTTTCACTAATCAGGAAATCACAGAACTATTTTTCTCTGCCGCAGCACAGACCGCTGTGGGGTGAAAGGCGGTTCCTGGCGGAGGGATCTAGTTCTGGACGGTTGGGTCAGATCCGTATCGTTTTCACAAACAGCTTTTTTGGAGATACTTTGACAAACAGTTTGGACTCATTGTTGCAGCAAAAGGCAGCGGAGCTCGCTGCTTCAACTGACAGCTGACTGGAGACGATACTGTCTGTGGGTCCAAGTACTGCAGGTATACAGACAAATAATACATAGGTCCTAAAATCGGCAAACTTATCCTCTAATGCTCCATGAGGCAACTTCGCACAGTGGCGGCCCCAAATGGCAGCGTGTGGTAACTGTTTGAAATGTAAGGACTCCACAACCTAGAAATCCTTTAAGTGAGGTCAGTAAACTGCACACAGCGCGCTCACGTTTTCCAGTCCGACGATCTGTGATGCTTCATACCAAAGGAAACCAAAGAGATGAGAGAGGAAAAGATCTAACGTTGGTCAGTCCAGCTTTCTCTGGACGGAGCGCTGCTCAGGAGACAGTTTTCTATTCATCACTTCCTGTTGGTGGAGACGATTCTCCATCAGTGACCATATGTGAGAACAGAACATCTGCAGCATCTCAACTAGTGAGGATGTGAAGCTCTTCTCTGTTGATGCTCCACTTTGTGATTTAGGAGAAGTATGCATGAGTAAAATGAATCTACAGTATGTCAGCGTAAAATGAATGCATGTGAGAGTAAAATGAATGAAAGGCCAAGAATGAATTACAGCCTGCACGGCCCCTCATACCTGTATGAAGACTATTTGTTTGACATAGTAGCATTGATCCTTTAAGATCCAAAGGAAGACAATAACTACCTTAGGTTCCTCATCAGAAAAACATCCCTAAAGGATTCCTTTAAGAAGAGAGAGAGAGTTTTGTGGAAGTGTTGCCACAGTTCATGACTTCATGACATGCTCTTTAAGCTTTATGAAGTTTAAAGGACCCACTAAAGTCTCCTCAAAGCCCTCTTACTTTAGTGTCTATCACCTGCATCTTTATTCTGTCTTTTTATAAAACTCTTCCCACTTCTTATAGCTCACACCTTTTCGCAGAACTAATTCAGTCTGTCAAGTTTAACATGGTCAAATCCGGGAGAAAAGATTTGAAACCTGTATTGACATGCAGAAAGATAGCCAGTACTTGAAACTGAAACAGTAGTAAACACAAAATGAAACTGGCTTTTGTTTGATTTTAAAACCCTTCCTTCCTCCTCACTGACAAAAGCATTGGAGCCGCTGAGGAGACACCATGACAATCTACATTTCTGTCCGTTAATTCCCTTCACCAGTCACTAATAGAATAATGGAAGAAAAGGGTTTCTGCTGCCACTCAAAGTGATTAAGAAGCACCTTGCTTGCAATGCCAGAAATCTATTATAAACCAGATGGTACTCGCTAAGTAAAAGGAGCAAACTCAACAGCATGACAAATTGATTGATGTCTCCTCATGGCTTTACTGTACCTTTTCTCACTCAATACCATTCCCAATCAGGTAGTGGGTAAAATGAAACTAGGTACAGTAAATCTCTTGGTAGAAGAAAGAGTAAGTAGCAGGAAACTCGCACACTATCAGCAAATGAGGTGTTTCTTATTAGAAATAGAAATCCATTTCATTAAGGTGCAGAAGCTGCTGTTGAGGGATCAAATGGATTTCAGCTCTTACATTCTTCATTACTGCCACATGGACAGTTTGAATGCACTGACCAGGTTTGGTTTGGAGGTTTGTAATTGTACAGTAAATGTCAGTCAAAAATACTCTGGTTGCCATTTCTCATCAAATTTAACAGTCAATTTAGGAATACATTTATAGTTTAATTCTCCTGCGCTACTCACTTGCTTTACATGTCTTTTGCATCAGACTGTAGCCTATAAAACTGTGTATTGCATGCACATTGTAGCAATTTATCAAGTTTGGTTTGCCACTGTCGGCACCTATTACTCCATCAGTTGCACATGGTTGCACATGTTAGGTTTTAAAAAATTCCATATCTGGCAATCCGTCTCAGGAAGGCAGAACAGCCGAGCTGAAAATGGATTCAGTCTTTGTGTCTTCAACACTCCCAACTATTCCAGCTGAGAGACCGATTGTTGCTGCTTGCATACATACTATATTTTGGTTAGTGAGCGTTTTTAGATGGGGTTGCCTAGCAACTGAGACTCTTTGTTGCACATGGCTGTGTCATCGTGCTGTAGCAAATGCACACACACACACCATGGACACACAAACACACACACACACTCCCTCCCTAATCTGAACAAGCACACCCACCAACATGCTAAATATAGACGGCCATTGATGGAGTCAGCATACTCTTTTTGTCTCGAGGGAAAAGGTGCAGAGTTACAGCTAGGTGTTTTATGTAGGAATACTGTTCTTCTTTATATTCTACTGCTTGCAGCAATAACAATATAAACATCCTGACAGCTTTCCTTGCTGCATGGCTGCTGCATGGCTCAGCAGAAGGCTGCCCAGCCTCAGCAGCCTGCGAATCACAAGTAAAAACTTCAAATACAAAGACTGCACACTTGGAGCGTTACTGAGTGAACCCCCACAGTGGAGGACCGAACTGAGAGGAACGAGGCCCCCCGCCTGCCCATCCAGAGGGGTTACCGTGGCAACGAGTCACATGGCTACCCTTAGTAACCGGTGCAACTGGTCCAGATGCCAGTAGGGAGCTTATGGGGGGAAGGCAGGCTCTCAGACAGTGGCGGACCGAGGTTAAAGGTAGAATAAAAGAAAAGACAGCCTTTCTATCTGGTGCACACAGGTAGAGGCTCTGGCATAGAAACAGACAGGAGGCTGGAATGTTGCTTAGCTGCTCATGTTACAGATGGTGGGGCTGGGAGCTCTTTGGATGACAGATAACAGTTGTCTGGTAATCATTGAAAAAGGGGAATTCAAGGGACTGCAAAATACTTTATTCTGTTGTAAGTTAAAAACTGCATCCCACGGTCTTTATCAGGCTATAGAGACATGAGACAATGTGATTAGCAGAGGCTCTAGCATGTTACATGTCACTGGACTGGTTTATATCATCAAACCTAACATTGTTTACATATGGAGTAATCTGGATAGTAACTCAAATTCCAGTGTCTGGTCGTTTATACGCATTTTCATATGTCCTGTAGAGAAAAGATTACAGGTTTGATCCCTGCAGCAGCCATGTGTGCTGCCAAACTGCTGAACCACGACTTAAAATGCTAATATACATGATTAAAGAGACTATTACCATGGAAACAAGCTGCACATAGAGCAGAAAACCAAAAATAAAAAACGATAAGCTGTCCCTGTCTCTATATGGAGATAATATCAGCATTTATAAGTGATAGGAATGAATTACAACTTTGGTTTTAAGCACAAATCAGCCCGTAACACCCACTGTCATCACTCCTCTGTTCAGTCTGCTCTCGGCCTCGTGTACCTTTATATCTCTGCTGCAGCTTACCATCCTGCATCTTTTAACATTAATGATCCTCCGGCTTCCATCTGGGCCTGATTCATGCTCTGCCTCTACCGTCTATGGCTCCTCTATATGGCGGCTTCTCCATTACACTGGAAATTTATAGTTTTCTAGCCCATCCAGTGAATCTCTTTTATAAGCGCTCCTCCCCTCGTCCTTCTGTGCCGCCTGTGACTTTCTCAGATGCACCGACTTGGTTTTTTTTCATCCCCGCAAACCTGCTTGTGTGCACAGAGGGGTTCTCAGTCAGGTGGTTTGTGGTCCAGTGGAGCTCAGTGTGTAGAGCAAAGGCACGAACACTGCCAGGGTGAGAATTTATGTACTCATGTTACCGTGAGATGCTTCGGATAAAAGCCTCCACCAAACAGCCGATGTGAATGGCATATTTTAAGGTTCTTAGTTGAGTGGTTTGCTTCTGCTTAGAGCCTTTCGTGTCTGAAAACCTTTGGGAAATAATTCTGGGAATCGAGGGAAAAAGACAGAAAGCGACCGACTCAAGCTTCTGAGATTTCTGGGTTGAGACTGCAGCTCAGTGACTGGAAACCTGTTTGAAGCACAGCGCTCTAAAAGGTAAAATATATCCCAGCGGACCTTAAAAAGTACAGAGTCATACTTGTTATTTAGAGTGTCGGTTCCTGTAGAAATGTTCAGTTTCCAGCCTATATCCAGTATGATTTTCACTGTCTGTTCTAAACAGCTGGTGTCTGGTAGCTCTTTCCTGGGAAAAATCCTCTGCCGCACAGGAAGTGATGCGTTTTACGTTTCCTGGTTTGTTTGGAATCAACAGAAGAAGAAGAACTGGGTAGCAGCGATAGCCACCATGGCTGAAGAGACAGAGAAAAGAGAAACTCAAACTGCTTCAACAGAAAATCCAAGCTCCGCCCACACTGTTTGATTGACAGGTGATCTGTGGGAAGTGCAGTGCAGACGTTGTCTTGGTGACATTGGAACAGAGATATAGTGTATATTACTTACAGCTTCATACTGACACGCTGTACAGGGACAGCAGGGCCTGACAGACAGTGAAATGAGACGCTGAAAGACATCCGATGAAGACAGTATCACCCTTCATCGTTTATTTCCTTTCATTCAGTCATGATGTGCTTTCAGGCAGCATCACATAAAAGAGAGAAAAGGGGGAAACAGCCAGTAATACAGTGAGCCAAGATGGCGTCATCACTGTTGTCAGGTGTAACTTCTGGTAATTTTCTGCAGGATTATTAAATGGGGGTTCAGAACGTTTTATGACCTTTTCAAAACCCCCTGCGTCATTTCAAAAACACATCAAGCTTAAAACAAGGCTGCTGTGTTTAACTCCTGGATGATTCACTCAGCAGCAGCGTGATGATAGTGATGTTAGTGATGTTAGTGATTATAGCAACAATACACAAGAGATCGTTAACGCAACTGTTGACGTCACCAAAGTTCCCATAATCACAGTGAAAAAACATCCTCAAGCTTTGTGGCTTTTATGCAACACTTATCAACGCATAATGCCAGAAAAGTTTTCTTCAAAGAGGAATACATATACAAGAATAAAAACTGGGAAAACAAAGATTACAAACTAGTTCAGAAATTAGAGTTGGCATAGAAAACTATATTGTTGGCTAAAACTACCTGCTGTATAATTCTATTTATAGTACATATAGTATTTATTGCTACTTCACTCCCCACTTTCAAATCATCCCTGAAAACTCACCTGTTCAAAATTATTTTTTAATATCTTTTAATATCTTATTTTCTACCTCCTGCTTCTATCTTTTCCCCTTTTGTTTTATTGACTGCTGCTTTCTTACAGAATGCTTTACTGCTCCTGTTTGTTTCCATGTAATTTTAGTTTCTTCCTTTATTGACCTGTCCCTTGTTTTTCTTTGTTTTTATACAGTTTTATATAGTTGGTTTTATATAGTATAGTTTTTTTTTATATACATACTATGTGTTTGTATGCTGTTTTTGTGTGTCTTTGAGTATCTTGGAAAGCGCTACAAAAATAAAAGGTATTATTATTCTTATTATATACATATTCTGGTTTTATTGACCCAAACTGATCTATTGGTAACATGCCATACATTTTTGTTTAGTCAGTTTAGGTGTGGTTTTCAATAAACCTTCCTGAACCACCAAGGAGAGAAAGAAGGCTAAAGATTAACGCTGCGTCCATTCAGAGTAAGACCTGATCTGAAATTACCAGTCAATAGGTCGTAATTACAAACCCGAATTCGGAAAAAACCAGGGGAGAAACACGGCCCATGAGATTCTCTTTGCCAAAACGTAAAATCCTGTTCCCCATGCAACAGCTAATGTTATGTCAGTGATATTTGGCAACGTTAGCTAGCTAGTTAGCATAGAACGTTAGCAACTGTAAGTGCTACTTTACATTTCAAATTTATATGTTTAACCATTTTCCACACAGCTGTTTTAATAGATTTAAGGTCATGCAATGCTGAAAATCAAACTTAAGTGTATTTTGAGGATTATAAACATGATAAAAGTAAAGCTGTGTAGCATTTAAAGTGTTTGCAACGTCAGATAACTGCATCTCAGAAATGTGAAATGTGAGTTTCTGACTTGGAATTCCAATCTGAAAGGTTGTTTTATTGCATTTTCCTAGTAGGAAGTCTGAATTTCCAACTTTCCGACTCTCTGGATCACTGGAACATAGCGTTACAACAAACCAGCAGGGGGGTCGCAGTGAGGTCACTCCACTGCTGTTATAATGACAGGGCCAGCTGAAGAGGAGGAGGAGGAGGGAGTAGATGGGAGGAAGATGGGAGAAAGTAAGGTAAAATGTAGTGTTCAGGTACAGAAGAAGAAGAAGAGGGGAGGGGATGAAGGAAGAGAGGAGGGTGTGGGGGGTAGTGGGGGGGTTGATGGAGTTTGTCTATGATGGCTTGTGGAAGAAAAACGATAAGAAGACGAAGAGAAGACAGAGAAATGGAGGGAGCAGTGGGGTTTTGGGAGATGTGGGTTGAAGCCGCTAGAGAAATAAGAAGGAAAAACAAACAGGGGGGGGGGGGGGGGGGGATGAGATGCTGGAGGAGAAGAAGAGTGATGCAGAAATGAAAGACTGGTGGCAGAGAGGGAGAGAGAGAGAGAGGGAGAGCAGGACAGGATGGAGACATTTGACAGCTGGTGGCAGAAAGTGAGCAGAGAGGGGGAACAGACAGCGTGACGGAGGCTGAGGAAAGAGCAGACAGCCGAGGAGGAGACAGAGGATCTGATCCCACCTTCCAGACTCCAGGAGAAACCACACGGCATCCAGCAGACGCACCGGAGAAGAAGAAAATCATGATTATATGGTGCTAAAGAGGAAACACAGAGGAAGATGCAGTCCAATAAAGATGGAAACCCAGAGAGAGAGAGGGAGGGAGGGAGGGAGGGAGAATGCAATTGCAATAAAAAGAGCAAGAGAGCGAGAAACAGAGAGACACAGAGAGAGAGAGAGAAACAGCGAGACAGAGAGAGGGAGAGAGAGAATGCAATTGCAATGCATAGTGAGAGAGAGAGGCAGGGGAGAGAGAGAAAAAGAGAGAGAAACAGAGAGACAGAAAGAGAGAAAATTCAATTGCAATGCATAGTGAGAGAGAGAGAGAGAGAGAGGAGACAGAGAGAAAAAAAGAGAAATGGAGAGAAAGACAGAGAATGCAATTGCAATGCATTGTGAGAGAGAGAGAGAGAGAGAGGAGACAGAGAGAAAAAAAGAGAAATGGAGAGAAAGACAGAGAGAGAGAGAGAGAATGCAATTGCAATACAGAGATAGAGAGAGAGAGAGAGAGAGAGAGGGAGAGAGAGAGAGAGAGAGACTGCAATAAAAAGAGCCTGAGCTACAAAGTGTGTGTGTGTGTGTGTGTGTGTGTGTGTGTGTGTGTGTGTGTGTGTGTGTGTGTGAGAGAGAGAGAGAGAGAGAGAGAGAGAGGGAGAGAGAGAGAGAGAGAGAGAGAGAGCGAGGGAGAGAGGGAGGGATGGATAGACAGCAGAGTGAGCGTTGGAGGGCTACTAACACAGACAGACTCAAAGAGGTGAAGCCTGTGATCAATTATTCACAAGCCTGGGCAGGCTGGAAAATGTCAGCACACTCTGCACATGCTCAGACCACACCGCCCCACACACACACACACACACACACACACACACACACATCTGCAAGCCTCTGAGGCAGAAAGGGTAGGATCCATCTTCCCCTCCAACCTCAGGCCAAATCACTCCATCAGCTTTGATCGCTGGATAATTTGGTGGGAATCATACTGTTGCTTATCTAATCAATTAGTCGTATATATATATATATATATATATATGTATATCAAAATCCGATATATCGCAATACAAAAATGTGTCAGTCCCTATGTTGAGTCAGGAACATGAATGGTGATATCAGCTCCATGTTATTCTGCTGTAGTAATCACTAATGAGACTCTTGACCATCACAGTTCCACAAGCTCTCCATCCAAATTATATTATTGTCACTTTGTAATGACATTTTTAAATTGTTGTTGTTTACATTCCAGCAGCCAATGGCATCGCTAGAAAGATTTGTGCCTCGGAATAAACAGAATTTGTCTCAGTGGCATATTTACAAATTGCATAGGAAAATAATCTGACGCACACAGCACACTCACATAAAGTGTAAAGCCACAATACAAAGACATATAACAGACAGTATACTATAGATATCACTCTACATATATACCATACAATTACATTAAATTAGCAAAAACTCTGATATGCATATTACGTGATGTGGACACAAATGATATGAGGATTAAATTCCTCCACCGCAAAACAGATTATGTGACAACAGCAGGAACTGGACCCGCAGTTTCCACCGGTTTGTCATGTGGAAAGCTTTGCTAATGGTTAAGTAAAACAGCTTTGGTTAAGATTAGCATTAAGGTTAAACTGGGTTTGAGAAACTAAAACAATTTGGTTCAGGTCATGGTGAGGTTTTGGTTTACTGTGTATATTATGATGTGGAAAATCAGCTGACAAGGTGAGAAAGTCATTTCATTGTGACTTTAATCCAGTGCTGGGCGATAATTCAATATTATGATTTACTGTCTTTCAGTGGAATCGTATGGTGATGATTTGGTGACTTTGGGAAATCATGACACACAATTCTGCTGTCTGACCTGATGAGAACAAACAAAATCTGACAAAATGAGGTATGGTGGGAATATTATTTAAAAATCTCATCTTTGTTTGACATCACACCTAACATTACCATGCGGTTCAATGGGATGAACATTAATTTGATTATTTAACATCCTTATAACTATCATGGCATTGATTTCAACCACATCGCCCAGCTCTACTTTAATCTAAACTGAGATATATATCTCATGTGTCACACCCTCAAGCTTTTGGCAAAGTAAAGAAGCGGGATCGTACCAACAATATCTATTTATTTAACTTGGCTTTTAATTGAAATCACTCTATTTTCACTTTTTTATTTTTTTTTTACATATTATATCGTTTTTACCAGTTTCTGTTTTTACTGTCCCTTTTACCATTTACTGATCTATTTATTTCTACTCCTTTCCATTTGCCCTTTTTTAATTTGTATGTTTTCAATTTGTATTTCTTTTAATATCAAGCATTGTTTTTTCATGTAAAGCACTTTGAACTGCATCGTTTGTATGAAAAGTGCTCTATAAATAAAGTTTATTATTATTATTGTTATTATTAACAAAGTTCCTTAAATCGAAGAAGAGAGAAGGAAGGAGAGTGAATATCTTCCTCTCTCTCCTCAGTGACTCTGTCAGCTCTGGTTTGAATGGCGGAAGTAATTTAGTGTTCGTCTTGCTGTTACTGCACCAGTCAGTCAGAGGTCAGCGGGGGGGGGGGGGTTGGGGGGGCGGATCTCTCCTATAAGAGATTTGTGATCTTAATAGAACGACTGGGGTAAGAAATAAAATGAATATTGTGTTTTTTTATATGAATAACACACTCTGTTGTTTTGTTCTTTGTTCTCAGAGTAGAAAGTCTTTTTTTTCTCTACATACCAGGTGAGGTAATCAGTGCATGTGTGCTATATATGGTTATGAAATGATTTGAGTGTTCTTATAGGTTAATAATAGTTTACGCTATTCCATACGTGTGTTTCCATGTGTCCCATATTAGGTGAGGGGTTTATCTTTGAGCCAAGAAATCTGACTGTGGGTTTGGCTTTATGCCGAGATTTATGTTTTTGTTTACTCTAGGGTATAAAGCGAGTGTACTGAGCTTCACTTCTTTGTTACGCTCATCTGGAACACTGAACTGAACCATGCATGAATAAGGACTTCACAGAAGACTCTTGAACCTTTGCTCATTCAATTTGACCCACAAGGGTGAAGCTTATTTTTTCCCCTACACCGGGTTAAAAAGGAGATGAGGAAACAGACAGACAGATGGATAGATTAAATAAATAGATCAGATTCAGCTCTAGGGAGTGGCCTTCTTCTTCTTCTTCTATTTCTTCTTCTTCTCCTTCTTCTTCTTCACGTCTAAATGCTCAGCGCCATCTGTTCTGCAGATTCCATTATCTGAGCATGAAAAAAAAGGAAAGGAAAGAAAGACATCTGCACGTCCCACAGCCCAAATGTTTTCCAGATCTAATTATCCCTTAAATAATCCCTTAAAGGGTTACTGGGTGCGTGATGAGTCGTCAGCCCTCGTCTCGAGATCCTCGTCCATCACGCGGGACGAGACGGGAGCGAGCGGCGTGAATCATCAGGCGAGGGGCGAGGGGGCGGGGGGGCGAGGGGGCGAGGGGCGAGGAGAGAGGGGCGAGGAGGGAGGAGACGTCATGGAGGAGGATGAGGAGCGACACTAAGAGGTTTGCTGTTGATCAGAAGATAGATTAGACGGAGCAGAAGAAGAGTCTGGTGTCTCTTCACTGCTAGCTTCATCTGTTTTGTTAAAAGTATTTCAACGTTTTAGCAAAGAAGCACCGAGCTTCAAACAGGTTTTTCATTATTTATCGCAAGACCAGGAGCCATGATGAGGGTTTCCCATCTGTTTACTGATACTTGAGTTAGACCAATATATCAATTTGACAATATATTGGGCTGATATTGGTCATTATTAAATATCAGATATTGGTCAGTGTCGTCCAGCTCTGATATGATGGATGTTCCTCCTGACCACAGCTGAAATGTTATTTGCTTTACTTGGTTTTTTTTATTAATTTAATTGTCCAATTATGTGTTTTTTCTTCATTTAATTCTTCATTTAAAGGCTCCCAGAGTTTCTCTATGGTTGAATAGATGTGGTGATGTCACTCTGCCTTAAAGAGCTGCTGACACTAAAAGAAATTCATCAGTCTGGTTTCAGTGGAGAGTTTTAGTGTCCCATGATGCTCTAAATGCTGTTTCAGAGGCTTTTCCACCCTGATAAGAAGAAAATTCTGGTGGGGAAACACTGAATACTTTCAGTTTTTAGCCAACTAAGACAACAGATTGATTCAGATTCAGCTCTTCATCACTTCACAGTATCTAATTATCTGATAACATTCACTGATACTTCAGAAAACTGTCTGATTTTGAGCCAAGTCTCATTAATACTCAAAATATTTTGTCAGTGCCCAACTAAATCATGGCACATCTCCAAACAGCCATTTCAGGGAAAGTCAGAAAAACTATCCCCCACTACTCCCCCATTAACATCCCTTAATGATGAAACATTTTCTGTACATGGAAGACAACATCTTTTTTTAAAAAGCCTGGTGGAGGAAGCGGGTCCTCCAGGGAGACGAGTCTCTGCTGTGGACCTTCTGATGTAATTCAGCCTTCACTGCACTCATTATATGGCTAAGTGGACACAGTGAGGTGGAGAGTTGAGAGGAGGGTCAGCTCAGAGAGAGGAGGTTGGTGGAGTTCACTGAGTCGGGCTCCACAGACCTACAACACTGTTTGTGCCAAAAGTTGAAGACAGTGATTCTCAACCTTTTTCATATGAAGGACCCCTAATGTAGCATGTAAATTAGGCCCACGGACCCCCATTTGACCCAAATCTGTGAACATTTTTATTGTGAGATACGATTTTGTCTATATTTCTTCTACATTCTCCAACTGTATTAACTAATGGTGAAGTTTAACAATTCTGAATTTTGCTGGGGACCCCCCTGTAAACCCCCTCAACGACCGCTGGTGGTCCCCGGACCCCATGTTGAGAGCCACTGCCCTACGAAATGCTCTTTAAAATATCCAGTATATGTAGTGTTTAGTTTTACTTTATTAGACAGCATACAGCAGAGAGTGACAGGGTTAGTTATGTGTAAGAAGAGTGTATTCTCCGCTGATAAACTTTCTCTTATTGCACTGCAGGATTTCTTGACTCCCTGTCTGGTCTTATCAGCCAGTGTTTGGATGGTAAACTGAATGTTTTGGCGATTTGTTGTGTTTTGATGTGTTTTTATGTTGCGTTATTTAGCATTTTTATTGTGTTTTTATGGCTTTTGTCCTGTTTTATTGTGTGTTTAGACTGTCTACTCTGTCTGCCAACCATATTCATTTCACACGACAATAAGTTTGTTGTGAATTGAATTGATACGGGGAAAGAAATGCAACAAAGGTCATGAGTTTGATTCAAAGATACTGCCGACGCATGGTGAACACCTCAGCCGACAGAATGATGATGATTTAGGGCCGGGCGATATGGACCAAAAATCATATCTCGGTATTTTTAGGCTGAATGACAATACACGATATATATCTCGGTATTTTCTACGAAGTGGGCTAAATGTTCAGTTGTAAGTCGGGCTGGGCGATATGGACAAAATCAAATATCACAATATTTTTGACCAAATACCTCGATATTGATATTGCGATAATATTGTAGGGATGACTATTGGTGCTTTCACAAAATATTTACACAATGAGATTTTTGATAAATAATCATCAGTAATGTGGATATAATGACTAAGTGGGTAAAGGCAAATATAATAGAACAGCTAGAACAGTCTGGTAAGTTCAGAAAATGACATCACTTTACTGTAATGCAGCCTTTAAAACCAGGAAAAGACACTTATGCCGTGTCATGATATTACGCTATCCAAAATCTAAGACGATATCTAGTCTGATATCACGATATCGATATAATATTGATATATCGCCCAGCCCTATGATGATTAGGAAAAGTTCTTGAGTGACTCTTGACTCTCGTTCTCACCGCTAGCAGTCAGAACGCCACGCTGCTTTCCAACAGCCAGTTTGATCCAGACTGAGTGTTGCAGCTAACTTTTCTCTGCCAACACACAGAACGGAAAAGACACACAGAGCTCCAGTCTCCCAAAAAACAAACATTACCTCACCAGACCAACCCCCTCATCTGCTGGTGTGAGGGATTGTGTGTGTGTGTGTGAGGCGGGGGGGGGGGGGGGCAAATCCTCCGGCGGAGTGTCAGAACACCGGCCAATCACCTGAGGCTTTAATCGCCGGCGTCCAGGAAGCAGGAAGCATTACAGAGAGCTGGGTCTCAGGGCCTCGCAGGGATTACCGGCAGCCACAGGGCCCCCAAAAAAAGACAAGAAAACAACTACAGTGCTTGATTTGATTGACTGATTGATTGATAATGTAAACTTATTTTTAATCAATTTAAAAGAAAAGATACATGAAATTTACTTTATTTCAGTCTAGCTAATTTCCCTTGCTACTGCGTCAGTAGCTGGGAGAGAAGTGTTAAAATTGAAATAAGCAAAGCTACTCAAATTTATATATAGAAAGGACGGATTAGAAAGCAAGAAAAGTTGGGATTCAGGGGGCCCCATGCTTGCCTGTGCCTATAGGGCCCCCAAATCACTAAGTCCGCCCCTGCTTAGTTGTACAAAGTGATTTCCATCGACACGCAGTAATGAGTTCAGAGTTCAGAGTTGGCTGCTGGGTTTTGGCTCTCCAAGATCACAGGGATGAAGAGAACAGAGGGGAAGGTTAAACTGATCTCTACTTCTACTCAGTCCCTTCAGCTAAAGACCCCAAAAAACTGAAGTCTGGTTTAAACTTGTTGGAGCTGTGCAGAATCAAACTGTCCTTCCCAGGCCAAACCCAGAGGAAAGTGAATCGGACAATAAAAAAAAAAAGCCACTGTCCTGTTAAAGCGTAGCTGTTCCTGCCCTTTAGAAACACTGGGAGTTGAGAAATCCAGCTTGTCAAGTCAGCAATCCTCCCAATCCCATAACCCCCAGCCCCCCCCCCACCCCCCCCCCCACTGTGTCCTCTCCCGCCCTTCAAACCCCACCGTGGGCCGGCATCCTCGCGAGCGATTTGGCTTCAATATGTGTTAAATATTACCGGATATAGCCTCCCCGCCACCAGCTGATCCAGTTATGATCCCTATTTCCATGCTAACACGACACCGCCCGCCTCCCACAGCGCCGCTCCTCTGCCCCGATCCGATACTTCACCTCCACCCAACCAGCTCCGAGTTAAAAAAAAAAAACAGGTAGAGAGGAGGAGGAGGAGGAGGAGGCGGAGGAGGAGGAGGCCGGTGAAGTTTCTTAGTCTCTGATGTTAAACACAGTGAAGTTGGTGCTGGAGGGGGAGGAAGAGTCATGAGGAAGAAGAGAGCCAAGGCACTTTAAGTTAAGGGATAATGTGACACAAATGACACAAAATATTGATTTAAAAATTATTTTATTGCTTCCGCTACAAAAAATAGTCCGTTAGATTCTACGGTTGGAACTGAGTCCACAGCAACGTGAACTCTGTAGCCTTCTTCTTCTTCTTCTTACTGGGGGACAGTTAATTAACCATTAATTAAACAGTTAATTAGCTATTAACCACGAATCAAAAGTTCCGTGCTCTCCAAATATATTAAAATTAATATTAGAAAAATCTTCCATGGTGTTTTCTGGAGTAACGGGAAGCTAACGGGTTTTTTTGCCACAGGGCGTCGCAAATGAGCTGACTTGTTAAATTTAAATTAACCGTTAAATTTACCGGACTTCTTTCTGCGGATTGATATGATTGGACGCGGTCCTCCAGAGTCTGTTATTCATAAATAACAGACTGTAGAACGCCGTGATTGACCAATCAGAATCGAGTATTCAACAAAGCCGTGTAATAAAATCGGTTAATGACTAAGAAAGTGGTTTCTTGAATGGGAGATTAAAATCACATTCAGGATACTGCACCCCTCCATTCACACACACACACACACACACACACACACACACACACAAATGTAGACATTCCACCATCTCCTCTAAGCCTCATGGGAAAAAACAACAGAAACACACAGAGCTCCAGTCTCCCAAACAAACATTACCTCACCAGACCCACCCCCTCATCTGCTGGTGTGGGGGATTGTGTGTGTGTGTGTGTGTGTGTGTGTGGGGGGGGGGGGGGGGGGGGGGGGGGGGGGGACAAATCCTCCGGCGGAGTGTCAGAGCGCCGGCCAATCACCTGAGGCTTTAATCGCCGGCGTCCAGGAAGCAGGAAGCATTACAGAGAGCTGGGTCTCAGGGCCTCGCAGGGACTGGAAGCGATCCTCCATTATGGGCCCCAGAGAGTGCTGAAGGGGTGTGTGTGTGTGTGTGTGTGTGTGTGATGGGGGGATGGGGGGATGGGGGAGGGGGGGGGGGGGTAGATGGGTAGAACAAATGGTTCCTGGTGCAAAATAAAGCATGAATAAATGATGAGAGCGTAGTTCACACTGCAGCTAAGTGCCCAGTCAGCTGCAGAGAGCAGAGGGTGAGCCAGGAGGGAGGTGAGGGGCGTGTGTGTGTGTGTGTGTGTGTGTGTGTGTGTGTGTGTGTGTGTGTGTGTGTGTGTGTGTCTGTCGTTGTCTCTGAAATACAGAATGAAGGAGTAGTTTTGCAATTTGATGCTACACACACACACATTCTCTCTCTCTCTGTATCTTCAGTAAGCAAATCCTAAAACAACCAAACATCCACCTAAACCGACTTCCACGTCTCAAACACACACACACACACACACACACACACACACACGCACACACACACACACACACACACACACACACACACTCCCCTGAGTTGGCCATGGATTACCTCTCACTGCTGCTGTCACTAGGAACAAGAGGGGAATAGAAATCGGTTTTAAACTTTTCCAACCCAACAAGGCCACA